>NC_084966.1:3797613-3927613 GCF_949316205.1 Platichthys flesus | reverse complement strand
AAACACACAAGTTACGAGCCATTTTCTTTACAGTGTCCGTGCAACACTCTGATATGTGAGCAGATCCTCAACATCCGTGGATCTGTTATGTGTAAATTAAAAACGGGGAGGATTGATCCTGCGCCTGGCGTCATCCTGGGAAATAAGAGACAAGTCTAAAAGCCAGGGAGGGCAAACGAGTACTGGTGTGTTTACTGGAGGCACTACACTGTTAAAACTCAAATTAAAGTTTATCTCCCTGGAAGACGGGGGGGGGGGGGGGGGGGGGGCTTCAAACTCCTCTCATTCTGTGGAAACACAAACCCCAGTATTTACACAGGAGGGAAATTTCCAACTATTTGAGTTCTCATTATCTCAGACTTTTTGGCAGCTTTGAAGGCCGGGACAGTTTTGCATTGTCACTGTCGAAAACTCCATTAATTAAATTACTTTGCTTTCCTGTACAATTGATTATTAAAAGAGTCCAAACATAAAGGGAAAATCATTCTGGAGGTCGTGTTGGATACGACCGGAGAGCTAGAATCTCTAATGATGTTTTCTGACTGAAAGAGAAGCGCTTCCTTCAGAAGGTTGTTCGCCGACCGCTCTGTGATCTCTGATCGAGGCCGAGAGAGTGAACCACGGAGCGGAGGCTGAAAAAATAAAGCTCTCATAATTAACAAAACCCTCAAAAATCATTTCAGCACAAAGCACAGACACTCACAGGAGTTTATTTTTCACTTAATTTGCGATGTCACTCAGTCGGCGCTTCGACCTTGTGCATCGATGACGATCAGTGGCTGCTGCAATAAATTCATTTTGGGGCTAAAGCTGTCTGTTGGGCCCGAGCTGAGGGAATACATTAGCATTATATTGCTTTAATAAAAAAAAATATGTGTGATTTTCATTAACATTACAAGCCTTCTCCCCCCCCCCACCCCCCTGCATGTGCACGGCGGAGCGCACCGAATATCTCAAATTAGCAGCGAGAGCAGCTGATGCCTTAAGTGATTAAATGATATGAGCAAAGTACACAGAGAGTTTTTAACCGAAGCTTTTTCGTTTCTACGCAGAGAGAAACAAAAAGGGAGAGAAGCCATGAAGTCGAAGCAGGGAGCTAATTAAATTCTTAATGAGTGTGATAGCTGCCAGCAGACTGCAGGAGTGAGCGTGGCTCTAATGGACTGTACGTCCAAAACCATCCTCAGCACTACGAGGGCTGAAGAAACCAACCTGGCCCCTGGTCAGCTGCACAAACAAATTCAAACATGTTACCAAAGACTAATGAGTTGTGTTTCCTTTTTCTTTTTTTTAATGGATGATTAATTTCTAAGTATCTTCTCTTCCCTTAATGATCTTTTTATTCTCCTGATTTTGTTTTTATTGCTCATCGAAGCCTCTTAGCCGTGGACTCGTTATTGGCATAAATGCATTTTGCAACTGTGATGTAGTAACTAACAAACACCTATTAACACTGTATTTAATAGTCTTCTTCCAACATGTGGCACTGAAGCTCTTGATTATGTTTCACACTTTTTGTGTGTTCACTTCCATCTTCTCTGGACTTGGTCATTAAACAGGTTTTTAGACATTTTCCAGAACTTTTTATTCCAAACTTCAGAGTAAAATGTCCGACTGAGCTAATGTGAGAGATTTTAAGGGATAGCTACGATATGAACACCTCTAGTTTTAAAACAACAGAATGCCTTGCTGTATTTGTTCAATTCAATAAGTGATGGAGATTCATCTGCGTGTGCCGCGAAAAGCTTCATCAATCTTGTCAACAACATCTGGAAGCGGAGACATCTGGCAGATTCTCTTCCTCTCTAGAAGATCCACATTCCCCATCTGATGATCTGACCTCCAACTCCCTGTCTGGGTCGTGCAGCATGATAAACTCTGACGCAGTTTCCTCAGATCCTGTTCTCTCTGCTCGGCAGTAATACGTCTGTACACTGAGTTGGTTCACTCAGACGTCCACGCAGCGTAAAGAGACTGACACAGATGATGGATATTCTCTAATTGGAGGGACATCACAAGTTGAGCAGAGCGATGAGCTTTGAGTTTCCTTCTGCTGCTCATCTAAAACAACCGACTATAAATAAGTAGAAACTGGGAAACTGTTTATGTGTTGATGTTAAATCCAGAGAAATCCTGACCTGAGAAAGCAAGCCCCATCTCAGGACCTAACATGCCTATAACGGAATCAAAGGAGAATAAAGAGGGATTATTCTTTAGATAGAGATGTGTTAGTGTTGTAGTACTGCGAACACACACAGTGAACGCAGTCAGCTACAAAGGGCTTTTCTGGCTCAGTGATTGGACGGATAGCTCGGAGCCTGTGAAGCTCACTTCAGTGTTTGTGCTGTGGCTACTAAGCTAATTAGTGTTAAACAACGAGCAGCTAGTAAATCACCTTTCTGATGCTCTACTGCCATTTTGAGTCTTAAATTTCAAAATAAAAGCCTTTTCTTTTTTTCTACAGCTCTCACGCATTGTGGAGCAGCACTCGCCCTCCAGGCTCTTCACTGGCGCCGCTCTGGTGTTATCGTGAGCATTCCAGTCGTACGTGGAGTCGACGCCTGTGGCTCTAATTGAAAGAACTCCACCAACGTAAGGAGCAATTAGGCCTTTTCCTAATTATCTTACATTATAATGGCGCTGAGAGTGGTGCTTTCCCACCGAGCGTGATGGATCCTCTCGGCCTTCAGAGGGGATTAACACGGGCAGTGCTGCGGCTCTGTGCACAGACCAGCAGGTTCAAGGCTCTAATGACCCTCATTAAAAATATATCAGAGGAACAAGACATGATACTGAGAAACACCGTGACTCTAACAAGTGTGTTGGCTCTCAGCAAAGTGAACTGTTTAATTCTTACTGTTATTATAAACGGTGCCGGACATTTCAACTGCTCCGATCTCTTTCTTCTCTTGATGTATCTGCTTTTATTTAATATATTTAAAAACATAAATACCCTACTACAGTTTATCCTCCTCCACAGACTCAACCAATCACAAGTTAGTATTTATAGCATCAAATAACCAATCAATCAAACGAGTGGCTACCTGTGCTGAAGGTACAGAAACTACACTTGGTACAGTTACACATTTTTTAAGTCAACTTCATTGTCAAAAAGTAATTTGTAAACGTTGCTGGAAAGTTGCAGGAAAAGTAAAGTTATTAAAGTATTTTATGGTTGAATTGTGTTTTGCTGGAGTGACTGTGAGCTGCTTTGTTCCTGCCTCGCCTCCATCTTCCTCCTTCTGTCCCTGTTGCCCTCTTCACAGAATTGATAATAACAAAAAGAAACCAAAAGGATGACACAAGCCTCTGAATCACGATCTCTTCATTTGCCACGACGGTAAACATCAATATCTCAAATTGGTGGCTAGATGTGGATGTTTGCCAAACCTGCCATTTGACATGAGGGCCGACAGACGAGATGTGGGGGGAGCAGGTATAATAAGCAAATTGTAACAGCCACTCACGCCCCCTCCAGCAGCAGTGAATTGAGTCTTGACCCTGTCATCTTATAAAGCTCCACCTTAAATAGAAAAATACATTCACAGAAAAGCTGCTCAAAATAGCTGCGATTTCCGACAGAGATGCACGGCAGAGATCAAGAGGTGCAGGACAGTCTTCCAGTCTGACCACCAGGGACAGACCAGTGGAGGCTCAGACGGCTTGAATGAGCTGAATAAGCTCCTGAGGAATATTTTTTAACAACGAAATCCACCGCCACAGTGAGAAAGCCAAGATTAGAAAAACCCAATCTGAAGCCCGGCCGGCCCAATCTCCTTTTTCTGCTTTGTTTTTCGCCCCCCGATCAAAATAAACATTTGTATTTCCGTCCACAGAAATGTCAGGGGGATTTATGTGGTCCCTGTTTTGTCTCGGTGGCCTATTTAACGCTACAGTGCACACCCGTCACAATGCGAAATGAAAACAGGGTTTCTTTTTTATGTGTTGCCAGCCTTATTCATTGCCAGTCAAACTGACAAGTCCACCAAACTCAGATTCTTGCATAGCTCTTCTTGAAAAATGCATTTCCAGGTATTGATAGGATATTTTTTCCCAGTCTGTCGTGTCCTGTATAAGAGCCTGGAAAGAAGAGGCATGGAAAACTAGAAATATCACCTCCAAACAAACACTTGTCGTCATCTTTTTCAAGAGTTGCCAGATCCGGTTTGGTGTCTGTGACATCTGCCTGTTGGTTCTAGACGTGGTGTAATCTCCCGGATTTGAGTTTCGGGTGCTGTGATTAAATCCTCCCCCCCCCCGTTCTGGAGTCGACAGGAGTTGGGTGAAGGTGGGATTTAGCAGAAATCCTTTGAATTCCAGTGCTGCAGGTAAACTCCCAGTGAACCCACATGTGTGACAACAGGCTGCCGTTCACCTCCCAGTGACTCCGTCCCCCCGTGGCCCTGCTCCGTCCTTCACCACTTATTTTTAGGCTTATCTGAGTTAAATTTAAACTTTTGATGTTGTCTTTTTTCCTCAGTTTCCCCCCAAAGAGATTTATCTGGGAGCCTGCCTGAGCAAAGAATCTGTTCCATCATCTCTCTGCCTCGCAGGCCAAGAAACCAAGACAACAACTTGAATGCACTGGAAAGAGGGGGAGACATATTCCTTCAATACCAGATGGAGATTTGTGAATGTGCACGAGCCACTTTGAATACAGGAAGTGGTTAAAGATCAGTCCAGTCAACCATTCATACTTAGAAGTCATCATAAGTCTTCAAACATCCATTTTCAATCTACTCCCAGTGATTTGTAGCTTTTACGTGTCTGACAGTCTGACAGTCAGGCCGAACAGGAAGAGGGAGTTATTATATAAAGCTAACAGAGACTGATGGCATTACAAGTGACTGCACTACCCACAGATGGCAATTTAGCATCGCTCGAGGCTGCGTCAGGGGTCGCACAACACTGACATCTCCGAACACAATGGATTAACACAGAGAGTGTCAGTAATAAAGGTTATTAAAATCAGCGTCTGCAAGATCAAGACTCCACAGAGCCACAGAAGAAGAAAGGAGGCGTTCACTCCAAAGAAGAAGTTCACTGAAGGCTCGGGTTTGATCTAGAACAAAACCTTTGAAGGGTAAATATGCCCACTTACACAAATTGTCTTTCCTCCCCCCCCACTCCACACACAATTACTTGGGCTTAAATGTGTCACACAAGAAAGCGGCAGCGCCCTCATGAAGCTCTCACTCAATTTTCACATGATAACGAGAAGGAAGGAGAAGCTGCAGGCGAAGGAGATGACAACTCTGACATTTTCACACCACAATAAGTGTGCAAGGTAAAACTCCCTCAGCATCGCAGGTCAACGTTAGGATGCTGAGATACTCTCGCTCCGAGGAGATGGAGACTGTGGTGTGGACAAGTGACTCCGGTAAATGAAAATATAAAAAATAGATGTTTGAACACAGTAAGAAAAGAGGGCGACCGAGGCTGAGGGCTCGAAAAGAAATGAAGTTTAGCTTATTTATCCTGGATTTTATGACTGGAGGACAACGTATCAGAGTATGTCAAATTCAGATCGGACTATAATCCTATATTTAAGTTAATCTTTCATAAAAGTGTGTTAACTTGTTGCTGCTCGTCTAAAGTTGCTTGAACGATCGACCATCTTGAGAGGCCGAGTCACAGTCAGGTCCGTGTTGTTGGCCATCATGGGTTCGTTTAGAGACAACCTTTCATTGGCTGATGGCTCAGAGCACCTTGCCACCGCCGTCCTCAGAGACGTGGACATGTCAGGGGCTGTTACTCACAGATCAGTTGTTTTTTACTGGATCAACAGTGGAAGGTTTCCGATCTGTCTCTGGTTTAAAAACACAGATTCAAACCATTTCAATTAAAGACCTTCAGCTCTCGACACAAGTTGATGGTGTTGGCGGTCGGAGGAGTTGCAGGGGAGAGTGGTAGCGTAGCATCTCTGAAGGGCCGTTTACTCTGAGGAGAAACCTACACCCAAACCCCCCCACCCCCCGCGACACAGTTTCTCACCCGGGAAGCGTTAGAGGCAGTAATTCAGCCAAATGTGTGAAGTTAAAAGCGAGGAGGGAGTGGTAACTGTGAGGATGGAGGGGATGGAGAGGGAGAGAGAGAGAGAGAGAGAGGGAGGAAGGAGAAAGGTTGCTTTAAGAGCTGAAACCATATCGGCTGCTGCTGGTGACTGTCGGTTTGTCAGAGTCTGTCTTACATACGACCTCTGTCCTCATGCAAATTGCTCCTGCAGCCACTTAATAATCCCTTTGTTCAATCAGGCTTGAATTATATATATATATATAACTGTATTTGCAGGTACAAGAAATTATATCCGATGCTGTATTTTCTACTGGAACTGTATGAAACTGATGCCGACTGCTATAGGTGAATGAATAATACAAACTGAGTTACACCGTCTCTCTCCGACACATGCTTCTGTTTCTATTATTACACTGTCTATTACTTATTAAATGTGTATCACTGCCGGGGCTTCAATTAAACATGTGGTTATAGTATTACTTCCAGTGAAATATACAGTCTGTACCGTGTGTGTATCGAGTCTCAAGCTGTAAGAAGGAGTAAAATATATATATAATTACAGTTAATAATTCAGGATGTGATGTAGAAAACAAGGGCAGCGTCCTTTAAAATCCTCCCTCTGCTGTCACCTCGGTGGATTGTGACAGGGGGGGGTTCATGCTTCCTGTCAGGGTCTGACCCCTTTTTCTGTGACTGTATAGTAATGTACTGTATTTTTCTATAGTGCACTGCCACTTAGCCTACACACACACACACACACACACAGTAAAGGACACATACATGTGGAAAAGCTGCTCTAATTGGAGAGAGACCCATAGAGTCGGAGCGCCCTCTAGGGGCAGGGAGCAGACTCCAGCCTGTCAGCTCCTCTAAGGAATCAAGTCAAGATGAGCAGGGTTTTGTTTTTTCCCCTCCCAGCGACACAACCTCAATACTCAATAACACTATAGTGCAATGGAAACATGTACCAAGGCCAATGTATTCCATCAGAGTCTAAGTACAACACGTACTTGCAACACAAGGTTTAATGGTTCCGAGTGTAACAACACTTTGCTTCTACGACAACTGTATGAAAATGCAGATCTATCATTTTTAATTGATGCAATCGTCAGTGATGTGATGTCGCCTGTTAGAAAACACTGTAGCTGTGCTTTGTGCAGGGATGTGAGTGGGTGGAGGGATAACAAACATCCAGGCTTTGAAAGAGAACAGGAGGGGTGGGTGGGTGGGTGGGGGGGTTACTGGTAATTTAGAGTGGGTGGGCGAGAGCGTATCCAGGTTCCATTTGACAGCAGTGAAGGTTTGTGTGTGCGTCTCTCGTGTTGTGTGCTGGTGTTGTGTCTATTTACAGTCGTCTCCCGGCGATGGAGCAGCTCTGCCGGTGACCCAGGGGTTGCTGCGGCCGGCTCATTACTCTCTCTCCCGTCCGGTGGAACTCACACCTGCGGGTCGCCCGGTCTCCAGCTCCCTCCGGTGCCTTCGACAGAGCAGCTCAACATCACCGGGGGGGGAGAGGTGCACACACTCAGCAGTGCATAGAAAGACCAAGTGCTACTAAAGATGAGACACTAGTTTTAAAAACCCAGAACAAACAGGTTAACCTCATCATTTATTAAAATATGATAAAATGTTATTATAAAAGGTTGAAAAGCACAAACTGACATTTAGTGAAACTAAGTAAAAAATAATTATTGCATCCATTTGCTACAATTTACAACTGCACAATAAAACATCTCAACAATACAGTATCTGGGTATTTTATTACTCTGGAACTATGCAGCGCTGGAAACAATCTTCATTAATATTTAAAGACAACGAAAATACTTTTTTTTAATATAACATTTTGTTATTTATTATATCTAATCTATCTATTTGACAGCAGATGAGAAGTAGCATCTTGCAGCGGGTTCCTGTTCAGAAGGAAGCTCTACTTACAAGGAACTCACTAAGAACATTCATTAATTTCATGTTTGGTTTATCCTGAGTACTTCCCCTCCGAAAACTAAAAGTACAACATGTTTATTGCCCACTCCAACTTTCCACTATCAGCAGTGTGTGTGTCTGTGTGTATTCATCCTTTTTATTGCACAGTTAGAGCTTCCTTCAGGTAAACAAAGGTTCTGGCTAAAAGCTTGACGTTATCTTCGGTCTCTTCCCTGCGAGCGTATGAATCATCTTTGTCTAAGTCACGTAGACGTCATGCCAGTGGACTCACTGTACCTGGCTGCTGCTCCCCCCCCAATAGGGGCGTCTCCGGGTAAGAACTGCGCTCTGATCATCTCTGGTGTCAGCTGGACTCCCGAGTCTTCACACCTAAACACAAACAAAACACAGACCATGTGAGCATCGGGGCTTTTAATCGAAACCTGAGAGAAGGAGCTCGCCATGTGAACATCAACAGTGTCAGCGGTGTGACGTGTGGCGTGTGCTTACGGTTTGTCCATTAGCGATGTCAGATCGTAAGGAAGTGCCGTGAGCAGAGGAGGCGCTAGGAGTGGAAGTATGTCTGTGTTGTAATCCACGAGCCTATAAGAGACACACACACACACACAGCTTTATCCCCCTGAAGACCCAGACCACACATCACCAAATGGAGATAATGGTCAGATACGTGCTCCGTCTTACTCAGATGAAAGCTCGGCTTAGGGTTGTTTGAAATCGCAGTTTGAAGAGGAATGATAAAAATACTCCAGAGCATAAGCCGATACCACTTACAGGCAAAACAGTCTTAAAAACACTTGACTGGCAACAGGTTTGCTTTTGGAGGCAGCGCCGCTCTGAGCTGTGGCGTCATTAGAGGACGCTTTAATATCGGCAGCAGCATGGCAACGCAGACAGATGCTTATTGACACATCCAGTAATCTAGGAGCAACATTAACATTCATTCAGAGTCTTGTTTCTGATCATTTGGCAAATAGGGAGCCATCGTTTAATCTCTTTTTGCTCGTTTTTTGGTCTCCACCGACTCCTGAGAGAAACGTCTGGCTCTTTAGCAGCTAAACGCCTCATTTTGTTCTCTATCCAGTTGCTACCTGGGGGTGTGTGTGTGTGTCTGTGTGTGTGTGTGTGTGTGTGTGTGTGTGTGCTGAGCAGCTAAAAGGAGCAACAATAACCTGTAACACACTGCAGAGCTCTGTGTAGTCGAGGGAAGCAGCAGATTCAGGAACAGATTCCCAGTGAGAGCATCTCTATGAGCCGGGACCTGTCACAACATGGTGGTCACATACATATCTAATATTGAGACCTTGACTCTGCAGAGTTTGAGCTTATGGGATCCAGCTCCCGGGGGGTTGGAGCTACTCGGCTGTAAAAACAGTGCAGTGAGCGTTTTGACCCAAACTCTGTTTTTTTTTTCATTTGCAGTTTAACGAGTTTGTGCGGTTCACGGCGGTGCAGCTGTCAAACAACCAGACTCTGCACCTACAGAGTTGCTGTTTGTTGCCGATTGAGACACAGCCGTGCTTTTAAATCATTCACACGCTGTCCAAGGAAATCATCTCTGTTAATCCTGCTGTCCGGTTTGTTCTCATCCGCTATCGTGGTCAACAGACATAAATCATGTTGCTCGGATAAGCAGAGACACTGTGGATGTAACCGGTGAGGAAATGATAGAAAATTAATGAGAGTGAGCAGGGAGGCTGGAGGAGAGTCATCTCTCGCATGAACAAACAACAGTTACGCTGCAGATCAGTGCTGACAGGCTTAAAGAGAATATGTTGCCACGCCAGGCACCTGATTATGTAAGATAGGGAAGGTGAGGGGAGATGGGGAGTAGACAGGAGGGCGGGGGGGAGTCAGGAGGAAGGGGGGGAGAAGGTTGTGGAAAAATCACGGTCAATTAACTTGGGCCTCTTGTCAAAAGAAGACTCATCTTTCTCCATCTTTAAAGCAGAAATTCTATCGTACAAAATAAAATACAAAAAATACAATATACATGAGATCATGTTCTGGAAAAGGGTCACGACCACCTGACTTTGATTTATTGTGACAGGGTTCAGAGGGGAGCGTAAAGTGCCCCACAAATGGACCATGTGAGCTCCACCCTGCGCTCACTAATACACTACATCCAAATATCATAACTTATTCACTGTCCATTTAGGGTAAAGGCTGAATAAGTCATTGAAGACGGTGTGAGGCTCGTTGCCTCCGTGTGGCCGAGACTCTCAGAGGTGTGAGTAGTACAGGAGAGAATGAAGAATACCTTTTAAACCAAATAATATACACAACTACTGATCCAGTTTCATTACTGTACAGTTGGGTTAATTGGTTAATTGTTTAGTAAAGTGGTTAATTGGTTGTATTGCACAAAGACTCGTTTTCAACGCAACTTGAAAGAATGGAACACAGGCCAAGAAAGAACTATTAGAGTCCACAGTGTTCTCAAACTTTGAGATGATTGTCTATTCAAGATAAGATCCTGGTTTCCCTGAACTTAGTAAAACAAAGTGGAACCAAGTCAGATTATTGCAGAATCACTTCCATCCACATCTGCTGAAATGTTAAGAGTATTGCAATCAAGAAAGAAACTATGACAGGAAAACTGCTGAATACAGGAAGCAGTGTTTGTACAGTGTCATATCTTTACTGTGATATTTTGGTTAAAAGCAGTTTATTTCAAACTAAATTGAATCAGAACCATTTAGTGAAATCTAAAAGGAAGCCTGATTTAAGTAAAAAATGCACAACTCCATGAATTGTAAATGAGATCAGCTTGATGTTGTACAAGGAGACACTTTGACATCACGCAACATGGCAGGTGCAAGAAGCTGAGCAGGCGTGTGAGACTCATACCTAGTTTGTTTAATGCGAGGAGTCATGTTTCTGTACAACTGTATCTGAGATGATGAGTGGAGTCCCAAGCTATTAAATACTCATGCCGCCCAGCAGCTGGGTGGTTCCAATCCCAGCAGGTTGGCTCATTGCCTCTGTTCCAGCCCCCCTCCACAAACTGTGCACAGGGCCTTAGGGCCAAAGCCAGAGGCCATGATGGCAATTGCTGTTCTGGTAATACTGTGAAGAAATGAATTTTGGGGACAGAGCTCTCAGGAGGATTTTAACCGTGAATTAGATTCATAATCACGTTTGATATATTTTATACAAAAAAAATGATTATCCAACGGTGGAGCAGCAGTTTTTTGCAACTAGAAGGTCGTAAGTTCAAATTCCTCAGAGAGCTGGAAACTATGAGAAGCAAACTGAAGTGAACAACAGACACTTTCCCGTCTGTAAACATGTCTGAGTACCGTTTGCTCCCACAATGCTCCAGTTGGAGTTTCCCAGGGTCTTAATGCAGGGGGGGGTGAACATTGGAACCACTCTGTGCATTAAGTCAGTCTTGTTGCCTTGTTCAGCAAAACGAAAGGTGTCACAGGTGGTAGTAAAGTCTGTTTCCCCAATAAAGAGGCAGGCCGGTGAAAGGTGCATTCACATTATAATAAAACCTTTTATAATCTGTCACTTTATGATTCAGGTAAAGCACAAATCTATTTTCGCTCTGACCTACCTGCGGCTGCTGGAGGGAGCGGGGTAGTCGGACAGAAACTTCAAGGCCATTGGATCAAAATTCTTCCACGTCATTATCCCTTTAATCACTTCCTGTTGTTGTTGAAGGAAACAGAAATAATGTGAGATCTTCCAGAAATGTTTCCGATAAAAAAAACAGGTTGAAGTAGGTAAAAGCTTTCCAAAGACATTCACAGTCTGTAGATCGACCTTGTGGTTCAGTAAGTCCTTCTGATCGTGCAGAGATTGAGCTCCTGTGCCACTCGTGTTGCTCTCAGGGACGGTGAGCCTGCGTGGGAGAAGAACTCTTATCTTCTGAAGCTCAGCAGAAAGATGGACGATGGCCTCGGGATGATTGTTCTTACCTGGGCAGAGGGCAGAGGTGGAACTCCAGATCACTCTCCAGGTATTTGGGGGTGGGTTTGTAAGCCTGCAGGCCCGGAGCTGGGTTCTAGAACAACATAATAATCACTGTGAGAATGGGTTTGAGGCATGTTGGGGAAAACACGTGAATTAATGAGAAACCTTACGAAGATCCTGAGAGGGTTTGCAGGAAGAGGTCGGAGGAGATGGTCAGGAGCAGTGAAGCTGAGGAAGGCGGCTTCACTTTCTTCAATAACCTCCACCTCCTTCTCCTCCTGGGACGACACAACGAGACACATTAACAGTGTGTGGTAAATTAAATGAATTTATATTTTTCAATAATAAAAAGTCACAGTTACCGGAGGTGCAGTGCGAAGTGGTCTGGCCAAAGTCGGGGGTGTATAAGAGGTGAAAGCCTCCCAGGATGAGACAGGCCGGTAGCCCATGAGCTTATAGTGCTGAGGAACCTAGAGTGAACCGTAAATAAAAAGGATTTAAAATGAAAATCAGAACAAATGAGACAAATGTGTTCTTAGTGAAGGTGAAACTCCATTAGCACAATATTGCTTTCCAGCTTTTAGCGAATACATTACTTGCTTTAATGTTTTAAAAACATTTAAAGTGTTAGTTTAACTGTTTACTCTTTGAATTCATGTATTTATTATGGGATTTTCTAAACAAATACCAACAGATTCGTCTTAAAATGAATCTGGGGGATTGTTGGATGATTGAGAAGAATAAAAAAATAATGTCTGCTACACAAATATTTAATGATGCTGTATTTTCTAGGCCTTCAAGCACAAAACAGGTTGAAAACAATCCCATAATTCCATTTGAGATGTACGTGAGTAGAAGTAGAAAGTGCCTCGACTCAGGTAAAGTACAAGTTGTGCAGCAATATGTCTTTATGTCCCCCCCCACTGCTGCAGGGAAGATACATGTTGATTGGTAAGTGATGCTGAGACGAGCAGGTGCTGCAGCGGATACCCACTTGAAGCTTGAAGAAAGGAATACGTGTTGTCACCGGCACATCAACAGCAGCCGCCGGCAGCGTGACCAAATTACCGTGAGCCTGCGGACATGGAGGAGACAAATGGTGTTATTTGTTGGGATGAGCGCAGAGGCGGCCTCTCCGCAGGGCATCGGGGGAATGGAGAGATCTAATCTAAGTGCAGGAACCGGAGCTTCCTCTTTGATTCCACAGTTAGATCACAACGACGTCTTTCAGGGGAAATAATGAGGAAAGATTGTTTGTGCGAGCAGGACAACAGACGACACTCACTTTGTGGTTGTTGCTCATCTTCTCCACATCAGGATTTATCAAACTGAGTTTTACTTTTACGTTATTGAGCAGATTTACTTCAAACATGAATAAAAAAGGTCTACCAAAGCATTTCACAGTTTCCTATAAGAGCACATTAAATATGCAGCATCCTCACCAGAGGGTCATCTTCATCACAGAAAGTGGGAAAGGCAAAGGGGAGGACTCTGTCTGGTGAGATCTTCACCTCGCTCGTCTTCTCCTCATCTGAATTAAACAGATGAAAAAAAAAAGAATTATTCGTTGAGGTCAGTGAAACTTTGTTTAAAGTGAAATTAAATTCCTCCGTAAATAGCCCAGCTCCCGAGGTTATATGCATATATGTTCCCAGAGCCTCATAACAACCGGAGGGGATTTCATTTCAATTTTACCTCTGGGAATAAATTCAATGAAGCGCGCTTTGCTCATGTGTCATAATGAGATTACTTCTGAATGTGCAGATCATTGGATAATCAAAACCTTTCTGTGCCGCGGGCAGGAGCCTCGTGGCGCTCGCCAGCTTCCTGAAACACGCCAGTCTCCGGTCCATGCGGCAGCGGAACCCGACCTGTGGGAAAGAGAGATTCTAGTCATTCATGTCCACCTCTTCTCATCCTAGAGGAGAAACATGAGCCCACAACCAGATATATAGACAAAAAAGAAGAAACTGAAAGGTAGTGGACAGCGGGAGTTATTCCAACTATAGTTTTGAAAGGCAGTAGAAGAACTGTGGAGAGTAATACTAGTTTTCCCTGCATGTGACTGAGGCTGTCAGGAGATTATTATGAAGCCATAAAACCTAAACATGGGGTTGTTGTGTCTCTTCAGTCATTCTTAACTATTCGACCTACTCTATCTATTCCAATTCTATAATAAACGTAGGATAAATATGAAATATCTCCGACTCAGTGTCTGCCGGTCGGTTTATTGTGTCGGTGTTTACTTGAAGCAAACTCTCCACATTTTATCAAATTAATAATTCTGATGAGGTTAAGATTACGCTTCATTTCCGTGGAGCAGGATTAATATCATCCGCTGGTCAAACAACTCCCACTGCTCCTGTGGTTATTAATGCAAACACAGCTTCTCCTCAATGACGTGTGTAGTAATTGCTTTATCAAATCAAGGCAGATGAGCTCCAGTTAAAATGAAATTGTAGTTTCTGACTTTTGCACATGAAAATAAGCTTAGTTTTATATAAGCTCACGTTCAAGAGGGTTATTATACCTCAAACTTCATAAGATTTTCTATAAGATAAAAACTCATAACAATTGAGACGTACATTTACATTTGTACGTGTATATTAGAAGTGTAAAACGATTTCTGTCCTTCCTGCTCCCACACATGAGTCAAATCCCATCAGGTCATCTCACTGCTCTTCAGTAACACTTTGTTTCCAGCAGGAAAACAGACGCACGCTCTTCCTGTGGCTTTAAGAGGCCTCGTGAGAAAACTCTGCTTTTACTGAAAGGCACTGCCCCCCCGGAAAAAAATCGACTGTACTGTAAAGGACTATGATACATAGAGTGTGAGGAGTTTACACATGGCTGCACTAAAGGGACAGGGCCGGGGGGACACTGGTCCCTCTCCGGAGGGAGGACAGGAAGTGTGTCAGGCATCTCACAAGCAAAGCAAATGCTAATGCATGTGTGCAGCAGTACATGCACCTCAGAGGCCTCACAGGACTTGGCTGTGTGTACCTTGCGTGCAGCCGCCTGGAACGGTCGGAGGGCTCTTTGTCTCAGCTCCCACTGGAAACCAGAGGACACCTGGAATGATGGGGCTCCCACTGGGACCTGGAGGACGTTACAGAGACAGTTACTCCAGAGTGTCCTGGGTTCATTCGACACCGTTACACAAAGCGGATGAGAAAAGAGCAATAGAGTGAAATGTCATATTTAAATACAGGTATCTTTAGGAGGAATTGGACACTCTGCTCAGTCGTTGTAGCAGCAAAGAGGTTTAAGACTAAGATTGTGATGTGGAGAAAAGAAAAAACACACAAATTCCTCTCACAAAATGTGTAATTACTGTGGTGATGATGGGAACCTCAGTGAATTTAAAGAAAACGTAGAAACGTAGAGATTTACCTGTCCAGCTTCTTGCAGAATATGAGCCGAGGAAAGTTCTGTTTGTTGAGCTCGGAACTTCTCCTCTCGCCGTCCATCGTTCCATTTCACCTACAACATGCACACACACATTAACAAACTGTACTGCATTTCCAGCTGTTATACACCAGCTAAATGCTAACATTCAACATTCACTTTGTCACGGGAGGAAACGGGATGGGACACGTTTCAACCATCAGAATCGAGCAGCCACTAGAATTTGAAATATTTTTAATTTCGATGCAAAAGCCGAGGAAGGAGGTTTATCAGGCGGCTTGTTTAACTTCTGCTCTGCACTTAAGACCTGTATAAGAGGACAGTAGCTCTTGCCGTCATAAAAACAACAGAGTTCCCATAAAACACCACAAGTGTGGTGATATGAGGTTGTAAACTGTGTGCGTGTCTGTGTACACAACTTATAAACAAGGCCGGGGGAGAGGAGGCGGGAGAGGAAGTGCTGTGGAGTGTCTGTGAGAGTTCTGTCAACTGGTCAAATAACTTTTCTGAGGACACTCTGGCTCATATTTCCAGGCTGATGTTACTTTGGCTGCGTCTGCATCTCAGTCACAGATGCTCAGTGAGTTATTTCACCTGGTGGAGCTCAGCGCGGCGCCAGAGGGGGGAGGTGATGACACTGGAATGCACATTGTACACAAATGTAGGCTTTAAAAAAAACGAGGTTGGAAAAAATGGGCCACAGCTTCGTAACCTCGACCCCTATGAATCATGAAGTTTCTCCATATCCACCTTACAGCTGCTTTTAGACGAGCACGCACGTGTAGAAGACGATGACAAAGGTGGAAACACAACAAGAAGAACAATGTCCTGACTCCTGCTGCGTTCGGACCCAGTGCTCCGGACATTTTGCAGAAATTCACGGCTGAAGGGAAAAGACTTACAGTGTGTTCCTGCAGCGCCGCCTCTCTCTCCTCCAGCCTCTGTCTCCTGCTGTGCCCTGACACGGGGTCCCTGCCCAGGTGAACCTGCCTGAGGAAAGGAAGAGGACGTATTAAAACACACAACTAAAGGAAAGCAGCTGTCTGTGGCCTCCACATGTCGAGCTGCTTCCTCTGTCTCACCTGCAGCAAAGCAGCTGAACTTGATTCCCAATCACAATCACACATTGATTCCCTTGTTTGTTTAGAGCAGTGTGTACAACATGGATATTTGTCTCATCTTTCATCTAAATTCACGAGCAGTAAAGGTCAAAGGTTATTTCTACCATCTGAAGTGGTTGGCCTGCTCCTCCTTCACGTTTTGCTGAAACCTTTTCACGAAGAGCGCCTCCTTCATCTGCCGGCTCTGCAGAGCGTCCATGCTGCCACACGACATGGCTGCAACGAAGAATTGATGTATGAGGCGATCTGAAATGCAGTTTACTTCACTGCAGCTTATGAGAACAAGAGGATATAGCAGGATGGAGTAGGTGACAGGTGTGTGACACGCAGATAAGAGAGCGGGGGGGCTGCCTCTACCTTCCTTCAGGGCCTTGGCGCTGAGTTTATTGGTGTTTTTGATCAACATCTTAGCGACGCCTGCCGGGGTTGAGGCGTCCACCACCGCGGGTTTCACTGCAGACAGATCTCTCAGCGACTGGAGGGCAGGAGAGGACGCACCAGTAAGAAATGAAAGATAATGAGAGATGACAGGTATTGGAAGTACAGGGATTTTCAAAATAAAGCGTTTTACTCGGTTTACAAAGCAAAATTAAGTTTATTATTTTTGTTTCCTTTGTGAAAAGAAAGTGTAAATCAATCAAATTCACCTTTGTGTTGTTCTTCGGTTAAATCTAACCTAAGGGCTTTTAATATCAGAAATAAGGTTTATTTTATTGCCATTCAAACACATGTAATCAGACTATTATGAAGCACATTTTACGTTACACACCCGTCTCCACTTTGACCGACACACAAACCTTTGACTTGTCGGCCTCCTTTGTCGACCTGCTCTTGGTTTTACTCCGAGGAGGCAGCAGGGCAGGAGGCGACGGGCCTTTGAGTTCTGGAGGCGCTTCGACTCCGTGAGTCAACTCCCTCTCCAGCCGACTGCCATGCAGAGGAATTCAGAATTAACGGTTAAAAAGATGGAGTAACACAATATGTTACAGGATATGAAAACCCTTGTTTCACAGAACACTCAATAAAAACTAAACTTCCTGGAGATCAGATTAAAATGACGTGTACATATGACAGCCTGTGGTTTAGCTGGTTAGCTAAAGGTACTGGAAACACAGTGGAAGGAATTATCTATATACTGTGGTTGGAGTATTATTCAAACCAGCTTCTATAAGTCAGGGGAGACTCAGCAACAAGTGGCCACTGGTTCGAGCTGGAGAAACATGGCCTGTAGCTTATATTTCATAATCTCTCTCTTCCACCGAGCTCATCTTTTATTTGGTTTCACTGCGGGGAACAACAAACAGAGGGAGAATGTTTTATATGCTAAACATCCATCGGGTGGCTTATCCATCTTGATATCGCTGCAGCAGCTACCCAGCTATTTTCATAAATTATTAACTTCTGGTTGAGATAACGCCGAAGACAGTGGAGTGGCTGGAGCTGCTGCCATGTGATGGATAGTCCCCTGTTTCTCATGGGAACAGGATTAAGCATCGGGTTTTATACAGGCTGGAAAAAAACAAAAACAAATGGGAGCTTCTAATGGGAACACGGGGCAATTTGCTCTGGCTCCAGTCGTGTTTTTTTTTAGCTTAACTTTTAACTTCATTACCCCACTTTAGTCTAAAAAAACTCAGAGGAGCAACACAGAACAGAGCTATATTTTATACACACATACAAACACACACACACACAGACACACATATATATATAAAGGATCTGGTTGTTTATATACCCTACAATTTTATGATTTAGTCGAGTCGAATACTGGACAAATTATGTAAACGCATATAATAGAAAATGAGGATAAGGACAATTAGAAAATGTTTCTGTTCGGTGTATATTTTTGAATACATTTTTGAATTATTATTGAAGCTACAAATAAAGCTGAACCTGAATCGGAATGAGGAACTAAAAAACTTGGCGATACAAAACTGAGATGTACTTATCTTTATTATGTTTGTTTTTTAGACATTATAGATAAACCAATTAAATGGTAGATATGATTTTAGACAGTACAGTAATGATTCTGCTCAGTTCTCATTATTATAGACATGATAATGGTTTCTGCTATTTGTGCACCTTCAACCCGCCACAGAGAGGAAATGGAGAAGAGAGTTATTTTCCCATCTGAACTGTGAAGTGCTGTGATTACCTTAGGCCTGAGAGAGGGACTGCGCTCCCAGTGATGGTGCAGAGGAACGGCCTGCTGTTGAACTGGGAGACCACCAGCTGGACGGTGACCTGCGAGGTCTCGTAGCGGAGCGGACTGAAGGTCACCGTGAGCTTCACCTCTCCACTGGCTGGTATCAGGCCTGCAGCAACACAGAACCACAGGGTTGAAGAGATGTGAGGATTTGTCTTGTGGATCCAAACTGTGTGCTTCAGTGTATTTTTGTGTGTTTATAAAAAAGGACAAGGGCTAAAAGAAACATAATAATAATCTAAAAGCAGAAACTCGTTTGTGTCTCTTCTGGTCTCTGCAGGTTTGTGCTGCAGCAGTAAGTCAGGTCCTGAGAGCCTGTTCCGCTGGGTGTTATGATGCTTCCCAGACCTTGATGTCAGCGAGTGGAAGCTGGACGCATCCTTCAAGCTCCGCGCCGACTTATTTCATACACAACTCATTGCTGTGCGAGGTTTTGAGAAAACACAGCTCCCCCCCCCCCCTCCCCGACTGGAACGTGCTCTTAATCTGCCGGCTTAAAATAGAACTATCCCTGGAAAAATAACTTTGTTTATCCTTTTATAACCCTGAAGCAGAGTATCAGTGTGTTCATCTTTAAGGGGAAATACAAATATATAATGTTAAAATGAAGGGTTTCACTCGTCCCTTACCTGCGAGGGGATGGACAGAGAAGGCCTCATGGGGCTGGAGAACAAACGCCTGGAATTCAAAGTCTATGGGACAGCCGCTCCTCAGGGGAATCACACTGGTGACACTGGGCATGATGGGAGATGGAGAAAAAAGTAGAGATCATTTTTTTTTTATGGTTTGACACCAACGGGCAAATGGATGCATGGTTGGTTGTGGGGAAGAATACAAAGAGACAGGAAATCCCTGAGGCAGATGGGAGGTCAGACGCACACACGCACACACACACACACACACACACCTTTGACCAAGTGGTACGGCTGGCAGGTCGATATGCGGAGGGATGTGCAGGTCGTTGATGACGGGGTAAGCATGAACTGGAATTAAGAGGTTCTCTTCCCCCTTGGTGAGCGTGCAGGCAGGATGGATGAACCAGATGGAGATGACAAGAAGAGAAGGAAGGAGCACAGAATAAGTGAATGGTACGTGATATAGCTTCAGTTGGTGTTGACGTCCATTGTGGTACAGCCGGCTCCTCACCTCACAGTGAACCCGAACGCAGTCGTAGAAGTAACGCCACTCGTCGGGACGGAACCCGACCTTCACCGTGTAGGCCAGACCCGGGACGAGTCGACACTTCAGAGGAAGACACCAGGGACACGGTTGAGTCGTCACAAACAAACATCTCATGACTTAGTCTTATATTCAGGTCGGTGACTTGGAATGAAAGGAAGGAGAAATACCTTTTTGGTGTAAGTGCTCTGGAAGTGTCTGGTTTGAGTGGAGATGATGTGAATATTCAGAACTTCAGAAGAGATGTTGATTAGTTTCTGAGGAAGAGGAGGAGACGAGAAGGTTTGATTTTCATCCAATCGTGTGCGGTTGAGAAAAACGTTTCCATATTCCTGAGGTTTACATCTTTGCATCTTGTACAAGACTCTTATTGACACAGTGACACCCTGATAAACCCTGACCATGATGCTGATGAAGCTCCAGCACTGAGGCTCATCACAGGCTCTGTATAAGGAAAAGTTCCCCTCCCACTAAATACTCTACACATTAAAACTGTCTTACTGTAACACACTGTGTTTTTGTACCTGTCTGGTATTAATTGTTTGTGTTTATTTGTATTCCACACTAAAGACGCACCCTTAATAAAGTAATGACGAATAAAGCCCACAGGCAGTAAATCAGCGTTCTACTTTAATCAGTGAATAGGAAACTAAAATGACT
Organism: Platichthys flesus; assembly: GCF_949316205.1. NCBI lineage: Eukaryota > Metazoa > Chordata > Actinopteri > Pleuronectiformes > Pleuronectidae > Platichthys > Platichthys flesus. Next base: position 3,907,162 of record NC_084966.1, on the reverse strand, counting down.
AATTGGTTAAAAACAGAGGAAATGAAAACCTCAGCAGTATCCCCCCCCTCACCAGAATCTTCACGTAATCTTGCCCGAGCTCGAAGCCACTGAAGTGAAGCTCTGGAGGCTCAGCTTGGACCAGGCTGTTGCTTTTCAGTTTGGCATAGATTTCTATTTGGGAAACAAAAAAAGAGGAATTACTGACATTAAATAACTTTTTCTCATAATATAATATTCACAGCTGGAGGTGAAGACACCGGTTTCGTTGCCCTTCTGTTAGTAGTTACTTGATTCCAGGAGAGGATTGGGGACGTGGGCTCTGCTCCGGCTCGACTCCACCAGCTGGCTCAGGGGCAGCGGGGTCCCCCTCCTCAGGGGCTCCGAGAGCGCCTGAGGGCCGGGGAGGGCCACGTCCATCTGGGCTGAAGAAGAAGAGGTCAGCTCCTCAGGAGAGAGAAGACCAGGGAGAAGGAGATATACAACCAGGATCTTTCTTTTGGCAGTAGGTGGTGCTGTCACTATCACTACAGACACACTAATACATCTGTTCAGGTCACAAACACTTGTTTTCACTGCCGATCTTATAAATCGTTCACTTTTGACATCACGAACCAATGACACTGGGACATCAAAGCAAACTGACAACAAGGAAGTCTTCTCCTTAATGAATCCTTTGAGCTGTTCTTGTATATAAAACCTGGGTGGAATTAAGTAGTGAGGTTTATTCTTTCAGAGTAAAACAACTGAACTCAACAATGCAGTTAATCTAATAAAAAACATAATGTCACAGGAGATGAAGGAGCAGCAGCTGTGTCCTCTCTCGTCTTCCTCATTCTGATCTTCCTGCTGCTGTACCACCTGAATCCCCCCCTGCAGTGTGTGGATCAATAAAGTTTTATCTCATCTTATTTCCTCAATCTGTTCACTATGGGTATCTTAATAAATAGTAATAATGAAAAGAAGTATTATTTGAACAGCACTTTTCTTATCAGCTTTACATTCACAAGTTAAGTTCAGTTAAATGGTTTAAATGATAAATGTAATATATAATACATATATATATATATATATATATATATATGCTGTTGACATAAAGATTGATTAAAGCTAGTGTTTTTAATAGACACACACACACACACACAAACACACACAAACACAAACACACAAACACCTGAAAGCATTATGTAAACAAACAAGCTAAGCTAACACAAGTAAATATTAGCTATCTTGTGTTAGCTTCATTAAACTGGCGTCATTTTAACCAGAAGAAACATTAACACAATTTAATAATCTTCTAAATAAAATGAAATATGATTCTGAGCGTCTCAACAACTTACTGGTGTTTCCGGTTTGTTTTAGTTTGTTGTTTTAATCGTTTTATTTCTCATCATCAGATTCTTCTTCAGCCACTTCCGCTCCAAACACGGTCGCTGCCATGGTGATGCCTGTGCTCTGAGAACGTGGGGGGCGGGACCAACTGTCCTGTGCATGAATGCGATTGGTCGGCGGCAAGTTCCGTCAAACTCAATCAGCTTCACCAAAATAATACTTCACGTTTCCTGTTTGACCTTCAAAGTAAAACCTGTATGACGCGTAGATTGTGGTTTTTATTGCGTGTTATTATATGTTTTAACACATATATATGAATTAACATTTATTTCACTGCAGTTATTTCAATGAATGTGTTTTTCTTGTCACAACAATGCACATTCCCCTGCCACCCCTGACCACATGTATGATTTTGAAAGGGATGACAGGATGCTCCTCTTTTATCTACCCTGATAAAAGCTTCTCCATCAGATGGTGAAGCAGAAACCAGTGCAGGTGTCACCTGTCTGGTCTCCGTGTGTCTGCTCCACAGGAGGATGCCTGTTCTCCAGCTCTGCAGCCGGACGTCTGGATGAGGATCTTCATGGACCAGAGAGGAATCTGCTCCACGCGATGAACAGAGTGGGACTTATTGGAGTGTTGCTGCTGCCACACGTGAGAAAACACACACACACGTTAATGAAATATAATGTTATAGTAGAAGTTGGACTGAACTTTGTGGTTCTTCACAGGTGAAGTCCTCATCAGGTTGTCATCCTCACGTGAACCTCGTGAAAGAGGAGGAGAAGTGCCTGAGAGATGCTCTCCTCTACGAGTCACACCGAGCAGCAGGTGAGGGGGCAAAATGTGCAACTTGGAATTTACAGTATAAAAATAAATGGATTTACTGCTGAGTGGAAAGTTACATTGAGAAAATGGGAAAATCTATGAATGAGCTGCAGAACTGTGAGGCAGTGTTTCACTGGCGCCTAGTGGCCGTGTGGTGTAATGCACCTAGACGTAAACCAAGTAGAAATAGTTATTAAGAAGTTATTTCATATTAAAGCATCAGGTTTTGGTTTTCCTTGCAAATTAAAAACATGAAATTAAAGCCAAAACGTGCTTTTTATTTTTCTTTATAATTAGTTTGAATCTATTTATAACTGCAAATAAGACTAACACGTGTGTAATTTCTATTTTGGTCTATGGAGAAAACCACAGCGTGCACTGTGAAGGAATGTGGGATCATCTGAACTGCTGGCCTCCTGCTGCTCTCGGGGAAACCGTCTCTCAACCATGTCCAGAATTTTTCAATTCAGAAGGTGACACACACACACACACACACACACACACACACACACACACACACACACATTATGTATACAACATCACACTGGTTAATTATTTCCAAGGGAGCTCATTTGTTTTTCGAGACACCTTCTCACACTCTGGGTGTTTATCCAAACACTGACCCATAAAGTGCAGCTGCTGTGTTTACATTGGGTCGAGCACAGTGATTGATTCATGCTTTTTGGTTTATTGCCGCTTCTCAGGGACGGTGCATCGCAGCTGCTCCGCCGGCGGCTGGACGGACCCGCTGGTCCCCCACGAGGACGCATGTGGATACCCCTTCAACGAGACGCTCCCCTTTCTGGCAGAGGTCGGGTTCACTCGTGTGTTTCTACCCAATGTGCCCCTCTGACCTCGGGCCGAACCTCTAAGAGCATCCTTCTGTTTCTGTTTGTTCAGTCCTCAGATTCTCATCTGTACTTCTCCTATGTGAAGACCATGTACACAGCAGGATACACACTGTCCCTCATCTCCCTCACCATCGCCATCACCATATTCTGTCTGTTCAGGTACCAAACGTTAACACACAATGTGTCTTCAGGGCTGTTTGTGTGTTTATATGTTTCAGGAAGAAACATTTAACTTTTTGTATAATAATACAGAGACCTTCATGAAAAAAAAGGCCAAGAGTATTTGGCTTCACTTTTAGGAAGCTGACACGTCGTCCATCTTTAAATAGAATCTACTCTAGATGGAATTTAATGTGGATTTGCTTGTGTTTAATATAAACAGGTGCATATTGTGTGTTTATAATAATCTTGTTCACTGTTCAGAAAGCTCCACTGCACCAGGAACTACATCCACATCCAGCTCTTCCTCTCCTTCATCCTGAGGGCCATCTTCATCTTCATCAGAGACTCTCTGCTGTTTACTGACGAAGAGCTCTACCACTGTGACCACTACCCGGTATGAGGGGATGACCAGTGTAGAATAAGATGGTCCTGATGAATGTCCAGGAAGCTCGCTCACCTTCTGTCCCCAACAGGTGGCGTGCAAGCTCGTCCTGATGTTCTCCAACTACTCCATCCTGGCCAACTACAGCTGGCTGCTGGTGGAGGGCCACTTCCTGTTCACGCTGGTGAGCCGCTCCTTCTTCTCGCTGAAGAAACACCTGGTCTGGTACATCGTCCTGAGCTGGGGTATGGACACACAAGAGGAAATAACTTTTCAATATAGCAAATATAGACTTTGTATTGTTTGTATTCAACCCAGATGTTTGTGTTCACACAGGTTTACCGGTGATTGTCATCGTCTCCTGGGGATGTGCCAAGTACTTCTATGAAGACGAAGGGTAAAGGGAAAATGTGTCAATCATTTATTCTATTATATGAATATATGTTTTTACAATGGTTTTATTTCTTTACAGCTGTTGGGAAACCAGGAGTCATGAGTGGATTTGGTGGATACTTCGAGTTCCTGTGCTTCTGGCCATATCTGTAAATAGAGTTCCTTCAATATCTCATTTAAAAATCTCACATTTTATAAAACACACTTATTCACCTTCTCATCAATGTCAGCAGGGACATCACAGTGATGACAGGTCACCTGGCAGTGAATCAAAAAAAAGTGCAACACATCAATCACTCAATCAAATTTTATTTGTACGGCCCATATTCACAACATATGCACATGACACCAGAGCAAGGCTAGCTGCTTCCCTCTGTTTCCAGTCGTTATGCTAAGCTAAGCTAACAATTTCAACTCCTCATCTGACTCTTGACAAGAAAGTGAATAAGTGTCTTTAACAATTGAAGTATTATGTGGAGGGAAAAAACAGCAACAACCAGGGTGTTCTCACAGGTTTCCATTGTTTCAGATGAACCTGGTCTTCTTTCTGGGGATCCTGAGGATCCTGGTGAGCAAGCTGCGGATGCCCGACGCTCAGAGGAACGAGTTCAGTCAGTACAAGTCAGTGTGGTGCTCAGCCTTAAAGGGTCAAAGGTACAGGAGCAGAAGACATCATCACTGATGAGGAAGTGTCTCCTTGTCTTCCCCCAGGAGACTGATCAAGTCCACCTTCTTCCTGGTGGCTCTGTTCGGCCTGCACTACATGCTGTTTGTCTTCCTGCCCGTGGAGGTCAGCAGCCTGGTGTTCAAGATCTGGACGTTTGCCGAGCTGGCTCTGTCCTCCACACAGGTACACCAGCTCAAACCGTTCACTGAGAATAATGATAGATAGAAAAACACTGACGACACCTGTCTGTGCTTCCACGTCTCTCAGGGGTTTGCAGTCGCTGTGCTCTACTGCTTCATGAACGGAGAGGTAGGAAACTGAACAGCTTCTGAGTGAAATGTGGAGTTTGAATAACGTGCAGCGACTTTGGGATGTTGTTGGAAATTCCAGGTGCAGCACGAGATCCAGAGGAGGTGGAGGAGGTGGAGGCTCAACCGGCTCCTGCCCGCTCGGCCCAGGCAGCATCACAGCTCCATCAGCCACAGCGCGTCCCCCCACACCCAGGTCACCCTGCTGCCCTGCTCTCCAGGCAGCCCGGGCCCCGCTGGGCTCCCGGTGGACACTCTGGAGATGTGACAGGAGACGGACAGTCCAGTCCAGATTCCATCTGACCACACCAGGACGACTGTGGAGTCTGAACTGTTTAAACCTGGTTATTTAACTATGACCTGTATGAGAATATATATTTTCATTCACGATGAGATGTTTGAAATGACGGCAGATGAAGTTTGAGAGTTATTGGGGTTTTCAAGTCAGTTATAATCTGATGTAAGCAGCTGCACGCATTAAAAAAAGAGCTGGTCAAAGTGACTGCAGTAGAAAATAACATTATCCTGTCTGTTGTTTTTATTACGACTGGGATTTTCTGCGGCCTCGTGTGGGACAATGTGTTTCTAACGGGTTGAACCAGTAGCAGGAATGGAATTAGTTTGAGATTTGGTTTTACGGATATTTATAGGGAAATTCTGGCACCTTTAGATATTAGACATTTCACCAATGCATCAGTAAATTAATGAATGAATTGAAACCGGCAAGATTCAGATTTTCTTTGTGATCAAATCGCCCAGAAATACAATCAGTACTCGCAATAGGATTCTCTGTTTTTATGAATTATTTCCAAGGAAAATCTAAACAATCAAAACAAACCGGCCTATCTAGACATCCATCAAGTCTCAGGTAAGTTGGAGTGAGGCCCAGAGATCAAGTCTTTATTTTTCAAAGGCAGCATCTCTGTGAACAGCTGCTCGTGAACCGTTTATACATGAAAATCTACAGAAACACTGCATTAGCACTTCGAGGACTCGATTTACATTTAAGGAAACACAACAGAGAGTGGAGCCGGATGGAAAACAACTAACCCGACCAGATTGTTCTGTTGACACTTCACTGCTTATTTAAAACCTCACTGCTGCCTGTTGGCTGAAACTGACTCACAAATAAACCTTAAGCGAGGTAAGAGTGTTCCTTAAATGTTCAACTATTCCTCAAAAAAACATGCATCTTCAGTTTTGTTCTCTTGGTATTTAAACAAATTAATTTTCACACATGAATAAACTGCAGCAGTTTGTAAAATCAGTCTTTCAGGGCGGCCTCCAGTTTACTGAGAAAACACAGGAGATATCACAGCAAACATAAAACACGACGAGAGAAGAGGAAAGGGCTAAATTCCATATTTCTCCTTTAGCTTCTCCACGGCAGCAACATAGGCGGCCATGGCTTCTTCTTTGGTCATCCCTGTTGGTTCAGAAACACAAACTGTTGGTTGGACTGTTTTAAATGTAAATACTCTTTATTGAATAGTGGATTTTGTAAAACATTTTGTTTTGAATCTGACCTTTATGAACAATCCATGCATCCCACTTTAATTTTCCTACGAAGTCGAGAATCCCGGGACGCTCTGTGAACGTAGAATCAATCATCTGTTAATTATTTTACATTCTTTAATACCACACACACACAGAGATGAGCTATTAGCCTGTAGCAATAACATAATACAAAAATACTGCAATACAGGTACAAGTACTGCAAAAAAATGACACTGGACTGAAAGTACTATGTATTATTAGCTCAATGTATGTCTGTGGATCACTTATACACACAAACAGAAGACAGATTTGGTATCACTCAGAAAAGGACACCAAACTCGTCCAACCTCATTTTTGTCTCGCCCCACCCCGGATCTGCTGCACCTCTCTCTCTCTCTCTCTGTCTGTCTCATGCGGCACTGGAACAATCTGTTTTCTAGAGTTTCTCCGTGAATCCTCCGACATTAGAAGCCTTTTTTTTAAAAAACAGTAAAACCCCAGTAACTCACCGTGGTCGACGTCACCGACAGTGGACTGCTTGTATAAACCGTAGAGTTCAGTGAGCTCATCTTTTCCAGGCTTCGTCTTCAGGACCTTCGACTCCTCCACTGCTTTGAGGAATGATTCCTGGTGCGAAGAGAAAAAAGATCCTGAGGAGATTTCGAAACACATTTCTAAAGTAGAGCGATTGTTTCACAGTCAAAACAACAAGACTAGACTCAACACGTGAAGCAAATCAGACACATTCCTGCTCAACAACTCTCCCGTTCACCTCCATTTAGAGTTCACCTCCCTTTAGAGGTCACTCTATAACACCACAGCAGCAGTTTCACAGTATCAAACTGAAAAGAGAGCTCAGGCACTTACAGTCATCCCAGGTGTCTGTTCACACTCGTCCTACTAGTCCTGTGGAGAGCTGGGTTTGTCTGTTGGGAGTCGCAGGGAAGCACAAAGCCGGAGAGGAGGATTCTCCAATCAACCAAAGTGGTGACTCAGCTAAGGGATCTGAGGACTCCGCCTCTTTCTCCTGCCCTGCTTCACCTGGGAAGTCGAAATACCTGATAATCACGTGTGACCTGAAGTTTACGCTGCAGGTTAGAAGTCACATTTACACAAAATGCAAAACAGAAACTTGTAGAACTTAGTTTTTTACTTCAAAACCTTAGAAGAAACCAGAACTGTTTAAAAGCTCATAGTTACTCAAGTGCAATATCCATGTTAAGGAAAACGTTTGGGTGACGAGGGAAATATTATTCCTTAGCCACAAGATGGCAGCATCCACTTTAAAAAAAAAAAACAGCTTCACTTGTTCAAACACAGACCATCAGGTGAGTCAGATCTGGAAATAATAAAACGCAGATACGTTTAATCCTCACACAAATGGACGAAGCCTCAAATGACAAATTAATGTTAGAGAAAATATGATGGTGAAAGAAATGTGGGAAAAAACATCTTTATTCTACATTCTAGAAATGTATATTAGTATTTTTACATTCATCTCTTTATGTTAATACAGCGACTTCTTTTTCAGCCCCTGCAACATTTTAATTAAAAGTCAGGTAACACTTTGTCGTCTTTGGTAAGAACTCTGGACGGATCAGTACAACACAGGAAAATAATCTTAGACGTGGTAGATAAAGGAGTTGATGGAGTTTTCTCGTATCAGTGATAAACTGTACAAAGTTATTTTAAGGCACTTGTGGTCAGAAAATGTCAAACGATGTCACTACATAATACATCTGATAAGTGAATATTAATGGAGTTTAAAGGGAGATATTCCAGATGAATATTTGAAAGTCTTTCTTGCACTACTTTAATATCATGGTTTCAAATATTGTCAGTGATGATTGTGCTTTTTTAAACCAACTAAATACAATAGTTGAATAATTGTAACATGCTTTTGAATTTGTAGATTATAGAACTCTGGAGTGACATCACGCAACACGACTGGTTTCACTTTGGATTTGGACCAAACGGGAGAAAAGGCTGTTTGATAAATAATCTGAACATCAGATTGAAATACGAGTCGAACAGAAACTGCATCAAAACCTTAGAATCAGAAGACGACACACGAACAGAACTAAAACTCTGCTGTTCTGCCTCAGTGATAAATTCTCCAGCAGGTTCACTTCAAGAGGAACACAGAGTGATTTGAATAAATTAGAACACAAACTAAAACTCTTCTTCAGTCAGAAAACAAGAAAAGGATCATTTGAAAGCATAGTGCAATGAAGCCGACCGCTCTGGTCCAATGTCTCTACAGATCTACAGGAGAATTAGTTAGAGAGTAAACTAGAAGCGAGCCTGTGATGATAAATCATTATTGTCCGTCTCAGAGTGGAGTTGATATTCATGAGTGTGAACAGGGAGCTCCACTCCTCCACCTTCTCGTCTGGAGCCCCTCACACATCACTGACGTCCTCCAGCCCGTTGCAGTCGCCGTCCCTCAGCGTGAAGTGGACGGGCTGGCTCCTCCCCCCGCCGCGGCGGATCTGCTGCAGCCGAAGGGCCACGCAGGGCAGGAAGAGCGCCAGGCGGCCCAGCAGCGCCACGAGCGGGAGGATCAGCACCAGTACGAAGGTGGGGGGCAGGTGGAAGCGGTACTGGTCCGGAGAGAAGGCGCGATCCCAGCCGAAGAGGAGCACGTGGAGGGTGGCCGTGAACAAGGCGCAGTAACCTACACTGGACTGCAGGGGGGGACAGAAGGGCTTGTATTTGATGCAGAAACATAACAAGACATAATCAAGAGATAAGATCATGTCTAAAATTATCTGATTATGCACTATAGTGTTTATCTATATTTATTATATATATTTACGGGGAGACAACACATCCATTCAATTATTAATTTGAGCAATTTCTAAAGCAGATAAATTAATGATTGTATCAACTCATTTTATTCTGAACTGACCACAGAGTTAAGTTTTTATAAAAAAAATGAACGTACAAGTAAAACTGTATCATCTTTCTAGTTGTTTGACACGACACGTTATTCAAAATACACCTGCAGCCACTTCTCAGGTCCAGTTGACAGTGAGCGCCCTCTGCTGGATCCCGAGGCAAACTACTTCAGATGGTCTGATGAGCTTATTCACTTTTTATTATGAAATTCACTTCAAATCTGAAATTTTCCCCCCCACATTCAAATGAATGTTCAAACTTTGGATAAAAAGTGAAAATATTTATCTACCACTTTGAGGTCAGTTTCCAACATGCATCATTCTTACGTTTGGGTTTATTCTCATCCCCGTCAGTGGACGTGGTTCCACCTTCAGGGACGTAAGGTTGAGTTCTATGTGTAGTTGGTAAATACTGAATGAGACTGATGCCCAAACACACAAGCACGTGCACGCTACACGCACGCACGGCTGGGCAGAAAGCTGCCTTTCATCACGTATGGTCTCGGCACATGACTAATCTGACTGTCAGCGGATTACAGAGAGATGAAAGAAAGAAAAAAAAACTGCTCAGATGGACCTCGAGACCGGGAAATATGGAGGGCGAGATGAAGGAAGTCAAGGAGGGGGTGGGGGGGAGGTAGGGGAGGGGAGAGGAGGAAGTGAATGAGTCACAGCACTCCTGATGGTTCTGTCACAGCCCAAGTTTAATGCCGATTCTGGGTCAGCTGCAGGAAGACGAGGAGTCATGATGGCTGAATGTGTGTGTGAGTGAGGGACCGTGTGGGAAAACAACTGTCGACACATCCGCCTGACACCTGCCTGTCTACATGACAAGCTTTGTGTGTGTGTCTTACCCTGCAATCCATTTGGCAGCATGTATTAACCTGACATGTCTGTGTGTGTGTCCGTGTGTCTGTGTGTGTGTGTACCTGTATGAAGGTGAACTCCCTCCAGTTGACAGCGTTGGCCACCGAGGGCAGCGAGGTGACGGCGAGCAAAGAGAGCAGCCCGAGAGCCATGATGCCCACCGAGAGGTACAGCTCCATCCTCCACACCTCCTCGTCCACCCACGAGTCCTCCACCCCCGCCTTCACCTGCACGAGGAAACAACCAAGTCAAGAGAGGTGGGTTCACGTGACTCGTGACCCAAAAGATGCAGTTATCTCCCTCTTCAGTTTCTTCCTCTCACCTGTTTGAAAGCGGCGTTGAGCAGTTTGTAGCGAGCCGACTTCCTCATGGGGAGACACAGGCTGTAGACGGCGTGCAGAGCCGCGCACAGGAAGCTACACAGCCCAAACTGCTTCCTCCTGGTCAGCCAGCGGTCCAGCCAGGAGGGGAAGCGCTTGTACTTGGTGCACCGCCACAGCTGGAGGTAGGCGGCGCACAGACCCGGCAGGTAGACCAGCGCCAACATCACCAGGGCCACGGAGGGAAGGGTGACGTTGACGGTGTCGATGGGCATCTTGTAGAAAACACTCTTCCCTTCCTTGATGAAGGGATGCAGGACGTCTCGGAGGAAGTTGTACAAGTAAAAAAAGATGAACAGCAACACAGTGCAGACGACGGGAACGTGCCAGGAGGGAAATAGGTAGAAGGGGAGGTTCTCGATCTCCAGAGAAGAGGAGAGGTGGCCCATGTCCACGGGGACGAAGCCCAATCTGCGACACAGCTGCATCACTGAGTTCTTGGCAATGGGGTTGTCACTGCAGAGGAAGACCTGAGGAGGACAGTTGACCAGAGGTTCAGAGGTCCTCACTAGAATTCTTCCTCATTGAATCTGAACCACAAGGAGCTGCTGTTGTCTCCCTACCTGCCTGCTTCCATCCCGAGGGCCCACCTGGAGATTCCAGGCCGATATGGTGTTGAACCCTTTCACCACAAAGCTTTCGGGAAACAGATCGGCCAGCTGGTGGGCATTCGAAGGTCCGTCTCGGTTGATCTGCAAACCGTTGCTCACGTCCACCAGCGTCTTCCCCACTAACGCCGGCTTCAACTGCAGCAGCGTGGAGTGGTGCTCGGGAAACACGGCTACAAAGACCAGGTCCGCCTGAGTGGCCGCCTCCATCTGAGACGTCAGCTGGAAGACACAGAGGGAAAGGGTCAGGAGAGGAGTACATGCATGTGAGAGGCGGGGTGTAATAACCCCAGAGACATTATTAGATATTAAAAACAATTATCAGTGAAGTATCAGTAAATAATTATCATCCCAAAAATGATTAAACTCGTATTTTTGGGCTTTTGAGTCGTTTTTTATTCTTAAATGTTTCTTATTTTATGCTGATTGTGTCCATTCCCATTGTAGACAGAAGCCAGATCTTAGTGGGCTCCCACATTAATCACCTACATTTTTTAATTTTATCATCACAAACTGCCTCAGGAAATATTGCACAATGACTTATATAGAAAGTGAAACCTTAAAAATGAGGGACTGACTGTTCTCTACTGTTCCCATACAGCAACTGTCTATTAGCTGTTTATACAAGATAAGGACAACAGCTATTATCTCTAGTGGGAAAAGTCTGAGTAAAGACATAATTATCACTCTGAACAGGGAAACAAAAACAGTAATTAAATGGTGAGTGTGTCAATGTCACTGTGTGTGTGTGTGTGTGTGTGTGTGTGTGTGTAACCTCAGCGTCCTCCGGGAACAGAGCCAGAGAGTGTTTGGGGTTTCGACTCCCCACCAACACGTGGTAGCCGGAGGCCACCAGCCTCCTGGCCAGCGAGCGGGAGAAGTCGCCCGTGCCCAAGATGCCGATCACCGGAGAGCCGGGTTCAGACATGAGGGCTTCGAGATGTCTGGAGGCGCCGCTGCCTCGCACCAAGGGCCTCGCCATGTCATCAGGCATGATGCACTGACAGGGCTGCAGAGAGGGGGGGGGGGCACGTTATTCACATTCACATTGGTTCCTACAGTTTACAAGCAAGACACAAGCCAGAGGAATAAAAGATTTTAGGTGTTATTGATTATTATTAGTCATTAACTGACAGAACCATACAATTTTACGTTAAATTGTGTAATTTTTTTTAATTGGCTTGTGTCTGAATCATATTATAACCCAGAACTATTATTCTCATTATGACTAAAATGTCCTAGATCCATTTCTCTGCATTAATAAGGAAATAATTAAACATGTTCATTTAATTCTGTAGTCATGATCCTCTATAACCTTTAATCCCCCCATTAGCGGTTCTAACATCAGCACCGGAAAGTCTAACGGGATTTTTATGGATATGCTGGTTTACTTATCGTTCACTTTTTGAGCCGAATTTACCGCAACACCCCCCGGATCCAGAAACCGTTTCAGGATAAGCTTTACAGTTTATAAAAACCGAGCGACAAGCGATCAAATGTTAAAAAGTATGAAATCCAGATTGAGTTTGGGCTTCGCGTGGTACGGTACAAGTGGCGTGTTGTCCTTGTCCTTAACCCGGGCAAAGTTCCCCCGTCACACGCAGCGCGACACCAGCGAACCCACCGCAGCTTTATCTCGAAATAAAAACCCTTGGAAGTTATAGTTTAGCTCGAGTTACAACTTTAAGAGTCGAGCCAAGTTGTTTACGCTCGTTTACTCACCGCGGGTTTCTCCCTCTGCGCTGCTTCCTGATAAGATGACGCAACGGCCACAGCCCCGCCCCGGAAACGCCTCCACGTGTGGGTGAAAGATAAAAGAGAGACGCTTTATCTTTTCTTCAGGGAAATGATCTCTAATAGATCATTTTCATTTAAAGAAATAGATTATCAAAACATGTCCTATCTCTTTAGTTTAATGTGGTTTGGTGAACGGGTTCCACTTGGCACTGGTTAAACTGGGTTTACGTCCATTAGGACATTGCTGGACCGAGAACTGAGCCCTGAGGCACACCACTAATTATTTCCCGCCAACGTTAATATTCCACAGAAGGATTTGCTGAAAAGAAATTAGGTGATCACATAACTTGTAGTCCCTCGGGTCTAGATTTCATATTTGTATTTAATGCTAATTCATGTTTGTTCCCATGCTAACACACCCTAAGCTAAGATGGCGTTTTAATCGTTGATTTAATTCTTTTCACATATTACTGTAGAAGCATGTATGTGAACGATGTATCTGATGAACCGGCCCCGGGATCAGGATAAAAACACAAAAGTGAAATTGTGTTCAAAAGATCACTGACTGCAGGTTACACGCTGTCAACATGACTTCATCATGTCTGCCTTTGCCACTTGCTAAAGGTTGAACCTCCCCCGGCTCGCGGCGCTGCATCAGTGTCACCACACGCAAACACGAATACACACAATCTCACACACACACACACACAAACACACACACCAAACACATGCACTCTGCTTAACCCTCTCTCTCTGCAACATTTGTCCTTGACAGCCATGTGTGATTTTGCGTTATTGCATTTATACGTATGGATTTCTGATGAGTCCCATTCATCTTACCAGTCAAACCAGAGGATCCACTGGGGACAGATTTCAGCTTATTACTGTTGTTTTTTATAAAGCTGCTTTTAGATCCCCCCCCCCCAACCCCCCAATCAAAGTAAATGACCATATCACTCATCCAACATGCAACAAGTCCAGTTAATGAGGGCAGCGCGTCCTTAATCAAGATCCACGGCGTGCAAGGGGGTCCGATGTAAAATATCATGGCAGATGGGAAAAGGCAAGGTCATCAGGAGTTAGCCGGGGGAGGACAGGTACAGCCATGCTCACATGTGACAGGGCTTCACTGTCAGACCGCTGCACAGAGGAAGACGTGGATGTGGACATGGACGAAGACTTCCAAGGGCAGAGGTGTCTCCGGTGCCCTTCATCACGGCATTAGGGTCACATGGTGAGACAGGAGCTGAGGTTGCAGGTTCTCCTTCACGTCTGGTTGTGGTTCAGAGAAGGTCCCGGCACAGATTCACAGCTGTTACTGTACCGTGACATTTTAAATCATTTAATTAATTCATTAATTTAATTTAATATGGTTTTGATCCCTGCTGTGGTCCAATCAGACTGGTTCTGGTGCTTTCTCTGGTGACCTTTGGAAGATGTTGGTTCCGTGGGACCTCACCACCGCAGCTCCATCCCCCCCGATCGCCACTGTGCAGACTTGAAATGGAAATATCGTGTTTTCTACGGAGAGCTACACGATCACTCTTCAACAACAATGATGCATTGTCACAGGTTAATCTTCTCGACAGCTGCGACATTAAAATGCTGCTCAGACATTTTTACATCAATATCATCAACACCAATATTGAGTGGTATGACACTCGATACAGCACATTAGCCCACCAAGGCCAAACAATCCTACAGGGGGGGGGTATAATAACGTATATTAATCATTTCTCATAGTTAAAGAAAGTGAATTTCATCTGAAACCAGTGAAACCAGTGAATAAACAGCAGACAGTGCAACTGGGAATCTAATTTAAGGTGACCTTGAGGCACCATTAAATAAAATACATCATTATTATTATTATTATCATATTAAATTATTATTTCAAGGTACCAAAGACCGCCTTACAGAGTCAGGAAAAATATTAAATAAACATTGAATGACTAAAGCTGATCTTTAATAATAAATATATTCAGAATTATAGCTGCTAAACTTCTGTAGTGTTCTCTCTATTTAATTTAAATGTGTTTTTATGAAGTGTCAGTCCTCTGATCTCTCAGTGCCACTTCAGGTTTCATCTGATTACACTCGGAGAAAAGTCCGATATCAGCTAATGATGCTCTCATTTATTTCTCTCACCATTCGGTCGTGAGTCACACGGCGTCTCGCTAACGTTACTAGAAACAGAGCAGCGCCTCGGGGCCGCTCCAGTTCCTAATGTGCACAGTGTGTCGTGCATGGCTCATCACAGCCTGGAGAAGCAGTTCACTGTACTAATCCTGAGTAAAGGTCGCCGCTGCAGTCATGAGAGTCGGGAGTGTAATGTGCTCTCCGTGCCTTTCTGCATACTTATTTCTGGGTGTTTTGTTTTGCAGAGGACTGTTGCATTGTTCATCTCACGAGAGCCGTGGATAAATAAAGACGTCCTCTCCATCTCTACGTCCCCCAGCCTCCATGTCACTCCTGACCCGGCTCTCCTGCCTCCTGGTCTCACCTTCAGACACGAGCTGCAGCCCGGCCGCAGTCGTGTTCTGGGGCGTTAAGGCTGAGCTGAGCACAAGTTGAAATTGCTTGGAGAGGAGAGGGTGGGGGGGTGGCGGTGGGGGGGCTTGTACCCTCTGGGCTTCGGCTAAGCCTGGTCTCCGGTCTCTGAAGATTTCTCCACGGCGCCTTGAGCCCTAAAGCCGCTGTTGTAGATGTGTTTGCCTCTCCTCCAATTCCAGGTGCTTAGCTCCAGAAGCATAGTTTTGAAGTATTTTAGACCCTTTGGGGAATTTTTTTGAGCTTGAGGACAAAATCAATTGCTGCTTTTATTTTTCAATGAGCAGAGGCCGTGTTTATTGAGTGTCTCAACAGCTTTGGCAATAACCAACGAAAGGCATTAATATTAGTCGTATTCAGCTGATGTGCTGATATACGGCGCACGGCTACAAGTGCACAGGGGCCTCACTGGGGAGAAACAGAGGCTAAAGAGGCATTTAAGACAAATCTGTATGCAATAGAGTAATGATTGCTTGAATGCAGCGAGAATTTTAATTGGCTGGAATCTAAATTCAAGGCCGGCGGCTCCCCCACCTCGTGGAACAAGACATCAAATATGTCTCTGCAGCCAAGGGCTGGAAGTGTCGACAGCCCTCTGACATCTCTGGTCCATTTCCGGTATATATTATCTGCTTCTCCCCCCCCCCCCCCCCCCTACTCTGTGAATGTTTGTGAGCAGTGACCACAACAATTGGTCATTTGATGTCAGGGAAAGTGATCCTGCCCTCAGCCGTTTGGGCTCTGACTTTGAAAAGACCCTGCATGGTGCTGTAGTCATATGCTTTCCTGAAGCTGCTGCTACCACAAGTTCAAACAAAGCTAAATCTGACTTTAAATGAAAATAAAGGAAGTCAACGTCTTTAACGTCTTTTTTCAGTGATTTAAAATCGGAAGCCCATTGGACGCAGTTCCAGAGATTTATCAGGACATTCGTCTTTGACAAGCTCCTAAATCAAAATCCAGCGTTTATGCAAATCCATGCATGTGGGACGCCCCCAACAGATAAGTGAAGAAAAAACGTCTTTAACACTGATTTATAAAACGTGAAATGGGTGAGAGCTGGACATAAATCCAAAAGTGAGGAATTTATGGATCTGTATCTGAAACCGTTAACGTCCAAAAGGGGAATGGATGAATAAAATGTGAGGTGGTTCTGACCCTTAATGTATTCAGCCCCTAAGAACAGACACACGTCTCTATACCGCTGAGATTCATGGAAATAAATATGCAATCATGTGGGATTATATCTTTATGTATATATGCATTGATTTATATTCCAGCTGTGGGACTGAGGTGTTCAAGTTTATACAGAGCGCTTGTTTTTGTCATTTGCTGAATCATATTAAATCATTTGGAGCCATGTTGAATAAACATTATTGTGCAGAGACGGGCAGGCACATGTGACATCCGCAGACTTGCAACTTTACGCACAGGCTTTCGCAATCTTTTCTCGTCAAGGTAATGAAAATCAACATGCAGACTTCCTGCTAGGTATTTCAAAATAAAGGCCCAGCTCCTAAGGATGCTGCAAGTCTGAGTTGTTAGTCTGAGGCAGTGATTTAAATAAACTCAGATAAGAGCAAACCTGAGCTCTACAGTGGGCTCTGGATCAGGAGTGAAGAAACCAACTGGGCCCAAAGAAGTTAGGGACACACACCCAGGTCTGATCTGCCAGTGGGGGTCCTACCTTAGAACAGGGTGTTGAAATCCCCATTGACATTTAGTTATACAACTATAAATACATCCCTAACATCCACTGTTGGTCACTAACATATGAGGAAGACTTAGAATCAGACAAAGGATATTCACCATCTTCTTCCATGTTCTAAAACACCTTCCTAAACAACCTCTATATATGCAGACCTAAAGCTGTGTTCAAATTTATGTTTTGATTATTTAATTATACAACAGATGTTTCCTGAGGATGTTCTCATCAATAACTTTCATGTTGTAGCTGCAGGAGTTTTGTGTAGAGTCACATGACAAAGCCTCATATTTTCTAGTTGTAATCATCTTTTCTTTTGTTCAACCTTACTCTGAAAGAGCTCAACCATCTTAACACAGTCACGTGAATGTGCTGGAGGAAGACACACCAAACCTATCCCCCTGAAACACACTGGATTAAACGTATAAAGGTGGTAAGCAGTGGAAGGACGTCTTTAACTTTAAGTAGCAGTGACACCACAGTGCAGAAACATTCTCCATGTGAGCCCACTCCTCTTCTGCTTTTGTTTTAGTTTGGAGGCCAGACCCCGTATCTTCCGGTCTCATCACTTGTAACTTTGTCAGCTGGACGCAGCTGTCCGTGCGCTCGGATCCATCCAGCCCAGACGCGCCCCCGCTCCCCAGTCACAGCCGCTGCCCAGGGGCTTGGAGCAGCCACAGCTGGACGGAGGGATGCGCACTTAATTAACCTCGTCCTCTGTTTTTTCTCTCCTGAAAGACCCCCCGTCCTCTGCCACCATTCCCCCCCAGAACGGCTCGACGGATCTCCTGTCATCCATCTGTCCCCGACCCGCGCGGAGGAAGTGGTCGGTGATATTCCTGGTGACAGTCGTAGCGATGGTTTTGCTGGCTCTGGCCGTCGCCGTCCCGCTGCTGCTCCTCCGCGCCCCCGAGACCTCCGCCCATTACTACGAGATGATGGGCACCTGTCGGATGGTCTGTGACCCGTACAGCCCCAAACCGGGAGGCGCCACCGCCATGGAGGTGATCCAGAACCTGAACGATGTTGCGCCACAGCCGCCCATGGCGCAGGGGGGTCGCGGGGAGCCAGGGCGAGCGGGGAGACCGGGACCCAGGGGCCCGCCGGGAGAACCGGGACCACCGGGTCCGAGGGGTCCACCGGGACAGCGCGGGGACAGTAAACTCGCCTTCCCTGCGGTGGCCGGATCCCCGGGGGCTGAAAACGGAGTATCAGAGAATGTGAGCTCCACCATCAGCAACTTCAGGATCGCGTTTTACGTGGGACTGAAGAATCCGCACGAAGGATATGAGGTGTTAAAGTTTGACGACGTGATTACAAACTTGGGAAACAACTACGATTCGAGCACCGGGAAGTTCACCTGCCATGTGTCCGGGATCTATTTCTTCACCTACCATGTGCTGATGCGCGGGGGAGACGGGACCAGCATGTGGGCCGACCTGTGCAAAAACGGACAGGTAATAAACACGACTAATATCCGCACTCAACCTTCGAGCAGCTTCACTTGTCTCATCCACACAGCGTCAGTCACAAATGTCAAAATGCGCATTTTACGCACAGAAGGCGCACGACCTCACCTCAGGTTTTTATCTATTTTACGCCTGAACCCGACTTATATAAGTGCATATTCTCATTATTCACAACTATAATGAATTCACAATAGCATCAGGGATATTTCTGGTTCGATCATCCAACAATGCCTGAAAGCTCCGTTTGACAGTGGCGCTCATGCGTAAATTCCATTTGGATGCGTGTTTTCAGGAGTCAGACATGAGGCTCATCTGTCATCATCACTGGTTATTATAGGTGACACGTAGGGGATAACATTCAAATGCAGGTAATGACAAAGGTTCTGTTGTATAATTTCCCTAAGAACCAATATTCTCCTTCCTACTCTTGCACCACTGCTGCTTCCCCTTGCCCCTGAGGCATCCGTGAACTTTCCAGCTCAGCTTCTATTTCTGTAGAACTCATCCCGGGGAGTCGTGTCCCCTCTCTTTTCCCTCCAGGTCCGGGCCAGTGCCATCGCTCAGGATGCAGACCAGAACTACGACTACGCCAGCAACAGTGCCGTGCTGCACCTGGACTCTGGAGACGAGATCTACGTCAAGCTGGACGGAGGCAAAGCCCACGGGGGCAACAACAACAAGTACAGCACCTTCTCCGGCTTTATCCTTTACCCCGACTAAACACACGCCACAGTGGCTCTGTGGACTGAACATTGTTTCCAGTGAAGTATGTGGTTGAATATGTTTCTCTTCTTTTGAATATAGGTGCCACATATGTTCTGTTTACTGCAGTGGTTCTCAGACTGGCTCGGAAGTGAGCTGCATGCCAGAAAAAAAACAAACCCACTTTGAGAACCACTGATATAGTGAGATATCTTTTTATTTGTAACTAAAATACCTTGAGTTCAACTGGAGGCTGCTGTTGATGGAGAATACGTGATATCAGTCAAATCGTTATTGAGGTTCCTTTGAATTAAAGAGAAGAGCTACCGGCTGATTCCGGGCTCAGAGGTTCGTGCAGTGCCGTCGTCCACGTGATGTTTGGAAATCGAGGCTCTGAATCAAAGTCACACACAGAAGCTTTGATCGACCAAATTCTGCACAAACACTGGATTCACGCACAGAAGTGAAGCTAAACCGTGCAAATTTGTGCGAATAAACTTAATGTGTCATAAGGAGCTAAGCTCACTCTTTGGTAGCTCTGTATTAAACTAAGTGATGTACAAACATGAGAACAATATGCTCACGACGAGGACTCACTGATTAGCATGATAGTGGTTAGCTCGCCATTTATAAACTGGCCCATTGCATCACACAGCTACATCCATTCAAAACCATGTTGCTTAGTGTGAGAGGAATAGAACAATGGAAAGTAAGACGATGAGTTTTCTCCTTCACCGCTGGGAGGGCCTCATCTTTTCCAAACTCCTCAGGGGTTCTGGCAGAAGTAAACAAGCCTGCGTGGAAACAGGGATGCGTTCTAAAAGTAAAACGTGGTCGTGTGGATTTACCCTGAGCCTTCAGAAATACTGGATCTCTTCCATTGTGCCACTTTCTGATGAGATCTGGCCTCAACTGTTGTGACTAAAGTACTGATATGCCCCAGCCACTTTGTTTTAGAAGCCTAGTCAATGTAGAAATGAATGGTAAATGGACTGTACTTATATATGGTGTATATATCTACTCTTATCAACCCCTCACAGCACTTTAAACTGCAGCTCACATTCAGACGCAGTTTAGGGTTCAGCTTCTGGGCCAAGGACACGTTCACACTCAGACTGGAGGAGCCAGAGATCACACCGCCGACTTTCCAATTAGTGCGGAATCCGTTTTACCTCCTGACCCACAGTCTGCAATTGTATTTTTGATTTTTTTCCCCCCCCATAAAAGTAAGCACATCCTCAGTATTAGTGATTTCAACTGAGATGTTCTGATGAGATTGTGCCCAAGCCGACAGGTGTCACATTTTAAATGCATTAACGTTAACGGAAGGTTCTGCCCTCGTCCTTTGAGCCACGGAGCTGTGGTGCGTTCAGTGGTAGTCAGTGTTTCACCAAATAACCCTAATAACAGCAATGGAAACTTACAAATGGATGTCACCAAAATAATACTGAATGGTTTCTATTTTGCTCTCATATATGCCAATAAATATCGTTTGACAAGAAGTTTGCACTGTGTCGAGATCTCTTACGTCTGAACCTTCATCGGGGCAAAGGGGGGGGGGGATTTATAGATACAGACATGTAGTGTGTCTGAGTGTGTAGCAGTGTGTTGTATATGCCTCTCCACAGCCAGTTGTTTCAGGTGCCTCCCTGAATGTCCTTTGTGCGACTGTAGCTCAAAGTTGTTTTTAGTCAGTGAGCCGTGGACGCTATTCTGCTCCCGGCGCTAAGTCGGATGGGGCTGTTTCATGTTGGACTGAAAACAACTATGGCTGTTTTTAAATCTACACTGAGGTCCTCAATAGTGAATATATATATATACTGAATATATGGAACTACTGTATAAGACTAGTTTGTTATCAAAGGAACATTGAGGTGGTTTCAGACGTGAAAAAGATCTCAACAGGAAAACGTCCTGAATGTGTCCAGATGCGGGGTGGCACGTGGGTAAAGCGGGCCGAGGGCAGAACATGATTCTCTTGTGGAAATCAGGTGTTTTTGTTTTCAGGACATACACACTAGTTTAGGAACCTATCTTCAAAAGTTTTTCCACGTGTACAACACCTCTGTTTTTAGAGACATCCACACGCCCACTCGCTCGCTGTGAATTCTCCGGACTTTCTCCCGCTGTATTCACACATCGGCCCAGTGTGACAAGTTCCAGACAATTTCCCGGGAAGGAAAAGTTCAAGAAATGTTCCCGAGCAGCACACACACAGCCCCTCTGGAATATTAAAGTTCAGTTTAGTGCATGTCTGAAAAAAAACAGCTTCTCCAACAACAAGCATTTCTGAAATCTGGGCTTTTCTTTTGAGGAACAGCGACGTCTCTGAGCAGCTGGAACCCCCCCGGGTGAGTCTCCACATGGCTCCTTGTAAACTAAGTGCAGTGACAGTAAACATGAAGCTTCCGGGCTCCGACACGTCATCTCAGATATTCTCAGAGACGAGCGGGTGCAGGCCGGTGGCTGCCGGCTCTTCTGTTTCACTTCTGATTAACTTGTCCTGAGATTCATGGAGGCTGCAGCAGACTCAAATATTGCTGTAAGCCTTCATTAAGATGATGGCTGTTTTGTGTGTGTTTGACTTTTCTCTCTCTCTCTCTCTCTCTCTCTCTCTCTCTCTCTCTCTCTCTCTCTCTCTCTCTCTCTCTCTCTCTCTCTCTCTCTCTCTCTCTCTCTCTCTCTCTCTCTCTCTCTCTCTCTCTCTCTCTCTCTCTCTCTCTCTCTCTCTCTCTCTCTCTCTCTCTCTCTCTCTCTCTCTCTCTCTCCCATCCCCGCAGGAACACACAAAAACAGCTGTTTACACACCCCTGCTGTCAATTTAAATGGAAATCATGTAAAACAAATATTAGCATGTCTGGTTAGATAAACCTCTATTAGGGGGCTGGATGATTTTCCCTGCAGCCGACCAACGGACTCTGTCCTCCCCGGGAGGGACTGTGTTATTCTGCGGCTGCTCAAGGGGACAAATTCACAAAATGGGGGACAGTTGTTGCCAGAATTTTATGACTATAAAGGTTCATCTTGTGAGCATATATAGAAACTGGACTGGAAGGGGGTTAGTGAGTGAGTGGGAGATTTCAACTGGTCAAAATGTGAAGACGTCCCCCCGAGGCAGAGTTGAGACTTCGCCCACGAGGATTAATCGGTCTCACGACGTACAGATTATTTAACGACACGCTAGCCGAGCTGGATTCAGGTCCGTCGCTCGAGGTGGTCATGGTTCAGCAGGGACATGTTGGAGCGGAGTGATGATGTCACCAGAGCTACTGTTTAAAGAGCAGAGCAATGAGGAACTGGTAGAAAGGCTCTCGGCTGCAGACGCATTTAGGATGAAAAGTGGAGCCGCTGACACCAACTGAGACATCAGCAGCGGTATGTGTCACTGGCTGCAAGACAGATACACACACACACACACACACTCACACACACACAGTCACATACAAATAACAACACAATAGATGATCAGGCTGCTCCATCCCCCTGGTCTGGGTGACAGTGAGGGATCTCTGACTGACAGACAGGGTAGCACATTTTTCTGATGGATGAGATAAGTCGGACAAGGCCTCACACACACAAACACACACACACACACACACACACACACACAAACACACTCAACACACAGACACACACTCTTTGTGTTCAGGCGAATTTAACTTGACAGGCAGCTGAGCAACAGGCATCATGTTGGAGTAATGATAGTTTTTCACCAGGCAGTGTGCTGCAGAGCTCTGCCAAGTTGTGTGTGTGTGTGTGTGTGTGTGTGTTTTGCCAGTTGCAGCTGCCACCTTCATTAACTAAGACTTGTTTTAATTAAATCCTGAGAGTCTGATCTTATAATAGAGTTTGAGACGGCTGGACCGACCGTCCCTCTGCCTGGACGCGTGTCCCCGGCAGCGGCACGGCACTGTGTGATCACCGTGTCTCCATGAAACATGGCTGATGACAAAGCTCCGGCGCACAGGCAGCCAATCATCAGGACATTTTTAAAACCTCTCCTCATTCTCTCCCTTCACCGACTTCCTCCCCACGATGATTGATCCACGTTCATGCCTGAGATGCAAATGTCGCCGTGGCATGAGGGAAATTTAAAGTGGGAGAAGTGTGTGTGTGTGTGTGTGTGTGTGGGGGGGGGGTATTGTATTGTAATTTGTAATCTGACTTTTCAGGGGAAAGAGTTGGGTCTTATGATTCTCACTTACTTGGCTCATAAAGGTGCACTTTGCCGCACACTGAGAACACAAATGGAGTGTGTCTGTCACAGCGAGGACGTCAGGGACACTCCAGGAAGTGGCTGCAGCTCCGGCACATGAATCCCTGTGGAACCGCAACATTGTGTATTAACAGAGCGACATTTGTACCAATCACACAACTACAATATGCCCACATTCACAGAAAGGAACAATGAGTGGCCACGTCTAGAACCAGGCCGACCAGCTACAGGATGAATCGTGACCATAAAACAATGGAAAATGGAAAAAAAGGCAAAGGTACCAGATTGTGATCATAAGTATTTTAAGAGTGAAGGAACTACACATCCCATAAATCCTTGTGAAGGATCCCTTCACTTCAACTTCCAGCGCTTCTTCTTGAAAATAAACTTGTTGTTTCTATCTTGTATTTGTGTATATACTGTTTCATGAAGTGTACACTAACTTGTTTACTATAATACACACACCGTTTCACAATCTCATCGTATGTGGCAAGTCTACCTTGGATGGTTAAAACATTATGGCTGATAATCAAAATGGATGGAACCACATGCACTGGTTTAAAGAAATGATAAATGTGAAATCTTGTCCTCCTTGTTTTTACAGGTGAAGACAGAAAAGAGGACAGAGAGTCAAGACACTCAAACTGATCGTCATTATTATGATTTATATGTTGAGTAATGATTCAGCCAAATGCTGACTCACTTCATGTGTCAGTCTCTGCTCTCCTCTGTGGTTTGAATCGGACAAACGAGGGAAAACAGAGAAAAGAGGGTGAAAGAGAAAGTAACATGGTGAAAGAACTGGTTTATCCCCACGGAGGTGAAGGAAGGAAAGAGGTAAATGCAACTTTCAACTCATTTGTTAAGCTCATTTGAAAAGACAGTGAGCTTTCCTGGTTCATGAACACATCTTCGACCGACACACACACTAATCAGTGGTTCCTACGGGGGTCAGGATGAGGGGGGGGGGGGGGGGGGGGGGTTACAAATACAATTTAAAAACAATTATTTTGCCATAATTGTTGCTAAAGATAAAAAAAATGTAACCTTGTGGACGTAATCCCAGATATCACCTGGTCTAATAGGGGTCTCAAGGCACTGGCTCAGGTTATGTTGGGGGTCAGGGGCTGAAAAGTTTGGACTGTAAATAATTCAATGGCAGTTTATTCATTCTTAAGACTGGCTTATTGTGCCGTGGTGTCAGTGGCCTATTGTCCTCGTGACTTTCACCTGCACCGTTCATTTCCATTGGAGGAGTGTGAGCGATCATATCAATGTCCCCAGAGTCATTAAAACCTAAAACCCACTGAATTCATGCAGATTCGAGAGAAACAGAAAATCCTGCAGTGGCAGCGAGTAGCCGCAGCTTCTCACTGATTTAAAACCTCCAGTCGAATTATTATAATGTCACCGTGAGAGCTAATATAGGAAGGCAATGGTTTTAATAATCAATTGTGTCATTCAAGTCATTTCTATAAAGGGAAATATCTAAATGATTCCTGCTTTTAAAATGTGAATATTTGCACTTCTCTGTTTTTTGGGGGCTTTTGGGAAACTGATTGAATTTCCCTCTGGTCTCTGACATTTTATTGCTCAAACAATTACGCAGCTAATTGAAGAAACAGACAGCTGATTCATTTATAATTAAAACAATAATTAGCAGCAGCCCTAATGTGCTTGTCTCGGCCAAAATAACACAAAGAGGAGCATCCTTTCAACAAAGTGAAAATGATTCTGTTTAATCCCGATGAAAGGCAGGACATTTATGAATGCTTGTATTTGAGGAAGATAGCAGGAGGTCCCAGGTGGCTGAAGTGGGAAGAATTTCTAAAGAAACAGAAAAGGGAGGAAACACAGACCCACACACACACACACACACACACACACACACAAATGAACAGGGGTGAAAAGAGAACTTCCTCCACAACGACTGAACTTCCTGGTCAAACCACGCTGCAGACACTCAAAGACGTAAAGACAATGAATCATAAAACATAGAATGTGTCAATAAACTAAATTCTAAAACCAAAAAGACTTTGTGATATCATTAAACCTTTATTGAATCTGTAAATTTGAGCTTTTATTTAAAACGTGTGACTGTGGATATGCACATCACACTATGCATTCAAATATGCTTTGGAAAAGAAGCTTTGGTCTAATCCGTAATTTCCGTTTCAAACCCTAAATCCCAGCTTTACAAATCAAAGGCAATTATGTGTGTATCCTTGTGAGGCCTATCTTTATGTAAAACCTTGATTCGCTGGAACACAGGGAACTCACACATCATCCGCACAGATGATTTGTGGACGAGCGGGAAAATGACACAACTGTCAGAAACGCATCCCTGTCTTGTTCCCGGGGATAATGAGAGGCTGAAGGAGACTGTGCGGGGATCAATCTCACACTCACATACACTCACTCACACACACACACACACACACACACACACACACTTGATCCTTTATCCCATCAACCATCAGCCACCTCGCCCGCCCGGCTTCCTCCTCCACGTTCCCTCGCCCACTCATATTGTCATTATTCATGTCCTGCCTCCTCCCTCCGCTTGTCATGACAGACACGAGTTTCAGAGCCAATGAAATACTTCCAGCAGTTACCCCCCCCCCCCCTCTAGTTTGAAGCCCTCACAGCCTCGTCGCATGTTTAAATTCAGTCCACTACATGTGCTTGACCATCGTTTCACTTGGATTTCTCAAACTGTCATCTGTCAGCTTTCAAATCTGATAACGACTTATCCGATGTATCATTAATTTATCGCTGTGTCTCTTCGGAGGTTTTTTGAAATCCTGTGTCATGAAATCTGTCATTTGTGAATATGGGGGGGGGGGGGAGTAGAGGTTAAAGAAATAAGTCATTGGATCAGGTGGCTCTTATTGTAACAAGGCCAATGAGGACTATATCTTTCATCTCTCCTCCGGCTGATGACAGTGACGGGCCGAGGATGCCAGATGAGAGAGACGATCCTCAGAGAGTCGACTGAAAGGTTAGAGTGGCCCCAGGCAGCATGCCTGATTAGGAAACACACACACACACACACAGACACACACTCATATGAGACCCCGTCAGTCACACACGTGTGGTGCTGCAGACACAGCAGGATGTGGTTGATGTGTCACTGCCGTTTAAAGACTGAAACAAAAACACTTGTGATGCCTGTTATAGACGATGGGAATTATGAAGAAGAAAGAGAAGGAGAAGAGAGAGAGGATGGGGACAAGAAGGACGAAGAAGAGGAGGATGAGGAGGACAAAGAAAAGATGAAGAATCAGAACTAGAAGAAGAGGAGGAGGAGGAGGAGGAAGAAGTAGAAGGAGCAAACCAGATTAAGTGATATTTGGACTCAAGTAAGGAAGTGTATATTGAAAAGAGTAAATAGTTTATAGTAATGGGCGACTGGTCATAAACTACTAAATGAAAACACCTGAATTAAAAAAAAATAAAACTAGAATTAGGTCAAATCGGAGAATGCTTTATGACTTTGATTTAAATGAAGCTACGCCACTCTACAGATTCACTGTTCATAAGTAAAAACACTGTTGCAGTATCTGATGAGATAAAAGCAAAGATATCTTTAAAATTCAACATCAGGCAAATTCTGCAAGTGTTCTTAAGATTCCTGGCAACAGGCTCCAGGTAAGCAGCACTGACACGTTGCTGTGAAACGCCATCTTGTGTTACAGACGCCGCCGAGTTGCGTTGCTCGGAGCTAAATTGTTCACAATGACAATGTTCTCCCCTTAACATTTGCTGATTAAACCAACATGGCGACCCTGAGCCAAAGCCCTCTGCAGACATTCCCTTGGAGATGGCTAATTCTGTCAACGTGCCGAACAGTGTCGGCATGGATTTAATTTGCCCGTCACTAAAGATGGGGCCCATTCATCATCACCTTAAGCTTTCGCAAACTTCTCAGCAAGACGTAATAAGGCTGAGGAGCAATTTGTCCCCCACTTCTCATTAGGACTCTTTGGAGATCCTCCAAAGATTAATTATTTATCTGCATTAATATCCCTTCAATTATTGATGATAGGTGAGTGTGTGTGCATGTGTGTGAAGGCCAAAGATCAGCCCTCCTTTACCTCAGCTTCCCTCCTGATTAATGGATGAGGGAGAGGAGCCCTTCATGTATTATTACTGGGGAGAACCTGGACCTCGGAAAGAGAGACCGACAGAGAGCAATAAGGGGAAGGGGAGAGAGAGAGAGAGAGAGAGAGGGAGAGAGAGAGAGCTCAGTGAATGATAATCACCGTTTAGTATGCAAACATGTCCTCTGTACATCGCTGGCGTTTTAATATTTGAAGGAGAGAGCGTGGAGACAGTGACGGCACTGAAATCGTAAATTTGTGACAACTCTTTAAGATTTGTGTTGCATGCCCGCAGAGCTACTTAAATCTGACACTCGTGGCAACAAGTTATTGAAACGTCAAACAATGAAAAAGTGGAAAACGGTAAATCCATTACAGAGCCTTCTGTCTTTGTGTTTCGTTCTTTTTGCAGCTGTCCATCGCAGATAACTATTCAAATTGTTCTGTTTCAAGGACGAGTTTAAAAGATTAATGTTAAGGTATGTACTTCCTTAAGGTTAGAGGCTGTTTGTTGTCGTGATTACAATAAGAAAAGGGTGGTCCTTTACTATATGGCCACTAGAGGTCACCGAGCACTAAAGGGTAAGTATCGGTGACAGAGATTGAACGTAGAGATGGACGACGCCTCTCCACTTTCTTTCATCATCGAGAAATGGAGCGGCAGCGGCGGCGTCAAGGTCGTTTTGATCCTCGTGTTCGACCAATCGTGAGTTAGTCTCAGCTGTCAATCATGACGTTTCACCGAGCTTTAATATCATCTCAATCAATTAAAACACTTAGTTTGATAAGAGCTACTTGAAATGACAGAAACCATCTTTGAGAACAAAGTATATCATGTTTTATTTATTTTGGTCAATATCCCATCAGCTAACATGGAGGAGGCAGGATTTATGACCCCTAATGCAACGAGCGACCAGGTTGTGATCGAGACGTTTTGGCTTCAGATAAGTATTTAAAGTCTTTGCATTAAGTTTTATTGTTTTTTAGGTATTTGAAGAAAGAAAACACGTTTTTTAAAACAACTCTCTTCGCTCACAAGCCTCTGATCTTTGATTAAGAGTCTGTTTTATTTGTAACCCTCGTTTTAATCTCCTCTGATGACGTGGAGTGATCAGAACGGCTCTGAAAGATTTTACTGCTGTTGTACTATGACACCTAGTGGACATGCAGGGTAGTGCAAGGCTGCATGTGCAGACGGGTTGAAAACAGCTGATACCATTGAAACTGTACACAGTAAAACATATTTGCATTAATTTGTAAATATGTTTTACTGTACACAACACCATATTAAATACTGTGATATATATTTTGTATGATATACTGTTGCCTAGTTTATATAAAGCTGTCAAATAAATGCAGTAACTCTTTAACTGTATATATTGTTGTTTTTTTTATATTGTTATATTGTTCGCTATTGTTGTTTTTAATTTGTTGTTTGTAGAGTGCACCAACCACACCAAGACAATTTCCTGTATGTGCAAATATACATGGCAATAAAAAGAATTGTGATCAGATTCTGATCTGATTAAATAGTAAAATATTTGCCTTTGAATTACAAAGGTGTACAAATAAATATTCAATGCAGTACCAATACCATATATTCAATTGTTTTATGTTGTGTTTGATTAAATGCGTTTATCTGTTTTCACCAGTTGTATAGAAAAGTATTTATTTCATAAGCAGGGAATCATTTCTCTATTCAAGGACCTGCTGCAGACGCCACCTACACATTTCCGTCACTAGATGTCGCCAGAGCCATACAGTTGCTTTAAACTAGGCTCTTTCCAGATGTGGATACTTGAGCAAAAGGGCCGTGGCAGGGTTTCACACCAACAACCCCCTCTGATACAAATACATGATCTGATTTAATTAAAGTTTCGCGAGGTGAACGTTCAACCTCTGCTCATGTAGCTCTTCAACCTGAATGAGCATGAACGAAAGAATGCAGACGCCTTCAGGGTGAAATCACAGTACCGCATTCCTCCACTAAGGGGGAGCACAAGCACGCAGCTGCAGCACGTTGAGATCCACAATCCTCCTGAACATTATGTGTGGCAATGTATGGGATTATTTGTATCTTCATTCAAAAAAATAAAAACATAAGCATGGTTTAAAAAATAGTGATGAAAAACCAGACATAATATTGTAGTTTCAAGAGTAGAAATGAGCAAACAACTGAATTAGATTTAGTGGTTATGAAAGAAGTGTTGGAGCTTAATTGTAATTTTTGTGTAAACTGATGCATTCTGGTTAAAAAAGCATCATTTGTCGTGTGAAAAAATATCCATATTTCGTGCACTCTTATTTGAAGGCTACTCATTTTTCAATATTCTCTTTTACAGTGGAGACAATAGTGTTTGTATTTTAACGTATTAAATTATTTTTTTTTACAGTTAACCTGTATTAAATCTAATGCAGGTGAAAAAATCATAATAATTTCATATTTTTGTTCAAATCCTGAACTGTTCTGATTGACGTCAATGAGCAGTTTAATATTTTTTTCTCTGTGAAGCTGCAGGCAACGTTTTACACCAACATCCCATCGTCTCATTCCCACAGATAGTACTGGTTTCGATGGAATTTTAGATAAAAAGTGTTTATTTTTAACTGAAAAATCTTACCTGGCCTTTCAACATGGGCTATTTCAAATAAAAACAATTTCAACACACTACAGGAGGTGATGAGATTCATTCCCTGAGATAATTGGAGGGAACCAGTTTGGATTGTGTGACAGCTGCTTTTAACTGGGCCTCCGATACACTTCAGTCTGGTTTTGTAGGTCTGTAATTTAAACTGGAAACAAGATAACAAGGCAGAATGACGCCAGAGCGCTAGAACAACACGTGAGACGGACATATGAAGAATAATGAAGAATAACCTGCAGGGTGTGTGTGTGTGTGTGTGTGTGTGTGTGTGTGTTTGTGTGTAGGTCTATTTTCCTTTTATTGGCTTTAGGCTACATGTGCTTCATTTAACCCCTCACACAGGAAGTAGAGCATTCTGTGACTGCATGGGCCTAATAACACACACACACACACACACACACGCACACACACACACACACAAAGAAGTATTGGATGGTGTCTGTGTGTGTACTAATTTGATTTGGCTTCAAGACCTTGTCCAGGACAAGTGGACCTCATGGGGACCAAAGCCTGGTCCTGGTCAAGGTTTAAGGGATGAGAGGTGAATTGTGGGTAGGCTGGGTTATGAGGTTAGGCATGAATTGGTCATGACTTAGGTTAGTAATGTGGACATGGTCAATATAAGGGTGAAGATTTGGATTGTGGGTAGGTGGAGGTTATAGGGTTAGACATGGATTAGTCATGGTTAAAGATGTGAATTGTGTGTTGGTTAATTGGTTGGTCATGGTTGAGGGTAGGGTTAACATGTGATTTGTCGGTAGGTTACGGTTATGGTTACAGGTATGGGTTGGTCATGGGTTGGTCATGGTTAAGGTTATAAACATGGGTTGGTCATGGTTAAGGTTATAAACATGGGTTGGTCATGGTTAAGGTTGTAAACATGGGTTTGTCATGGTTAAGGTTGTAAAAATGGGTTGGTCATGGTTAAGGTTATAACATGGGTTGGTCATGGTTAAGGTTGTTAACATGGGTTGGTCATGGTAAGGGTTGTAAACATTGGTTGGTCATGGTTAAGGTTGTAAACATGGGTTGGTCATGGTTAAGGTTATCACATGGGTTGGTCATGGTTAAGGTTGTAAACATGGGTTGGTCATGGTTATGGTTGTAAACATGGGTTGGTCATGGTTAAGGTTATAACATGGGTTGGTCATGGGTAAGGTTATAATCATGGGTTGGTCATGGTTATGGTTAGGGATAATCCTTTTGGTCACAGGCTGCACACAATGAATCGAAGTCAATGCAAAGTCCTAATAAGGATAGCTGCACCCCCCTGCATGTGTGTGTGTGTGTGTGTGTCAGAGCGCGTGCACGCTCCACCTGACGCACCTCCACTATATGGGCTACTCAATAAAAGCGGGGCTGTGATCCGTCAGTGCATTCATCATCCTATTACGGCGACAAATCCGGCTCCCGGTACATGAGAGGTGAAATGAATCACCGACGTTAAGCCGTCAATAAAGTCATTTCTGTAAATGGTGTCTCCGAGGGCCCGCGCTATTATTCAACGAGCTTTATCAGCACCTTGGAAATTAGGAGGCTTGTAGCGCGGCCCCTGGCTCCCCGTGATTAAGGGCCCTGCCAGGAGCCGGTGACAGCAGCTTTTCACCGGGCCGCTTTTATTCGGGCCGCTCCCGGTGATGAACGCCGGGCTGATCGGGCGGAATGAAGACTAATTAAAAGCTATAAATTATCTTCCGCGGGCCCGGCCTCTCCAGCAGCTCCCAGATAAGAGGCGCGCTCATTTAGTCACAATGGCGCCGCGGCTACAACAGCGCATTGATACTGTCCTAATTGGAATTTAATTAAGTAGCCACGCTCCTCCTGCACCGGCCTGCGCGTGGGATAAAGATTTCACTTTCACAAACACGTCCACACTTCCTGCTGCTATTAGGATTATTAATATTATTATTATTACTTCTAATCGCCAATTAGAGCCTGCTGGCATTTCTTTAATTGTTTTAGTGAGATTTTTTTTATAATTCCTGCAGGGCTACACACAATTGTATTTTTTTCATATTGTTTTATATTTTTTTGTCCTGCTGCCAAAAGCTGCCACAATATGAATGGTTAAATTATAAATGTGCATCACACCAGACAGGAAATAGTCCCGTTTACTCCTGTAGCACATTTCGACAGCGAGGCAATTTAAAGATCTTTGCATTAAATATATAAAATGCCTCCTGACAGATTTTAAAAGCAAAGCGACACAAACAAAGAAGCTTTTAAAGGTGAATTCAAAGAGTTGGAGGGAGAATAGAAATAAATGAGGTCAACGTGTGACGATGCTGGGGAAGAAATGAAATGAAAAATATGAAAAAGTGCAGGAAATCTTTGAATTTACTAAGAAACACGATGGAGTTTAATTAAAATAAGAAAAGCTGGGTTTTTATTTAACCTGGTTTTATTTTGGCGTGTTTTCCAAAGCACGTTTCAGGCTCATTTTCCCGATGGTGTCAAAACGCAGTTGAAAACCTGTTTAAGATGTTTTTACATTGTGCATTGATGGAAAAACATACATTGTAAATAATGATTGTGTGAGCGAACTTAAAATAAAAATATAAAATCTTAAAAAATACGTATTATTCAATTTTATAAATAAATAAATTCCCCTAAACAATAAAAGCTTAAATTGAGTATTTGTTGTTGTGTTTCACTACTAACACATATTTCCCGTTTGTGTTTTATTCCTATCGTTCGTGTTGTTGTTTTTTTGACTGACTACATGCACGTGCCCAAACCCCGAAAAAACAAAAATATCGGGCTACGAGCCGCGCGTACTCGAGGGCGACAGCTGATTGGCCACCGTGAGATCTGACAGGGACGATCTACGCACCTGATTGGCCCTCTGCGCTTCATGCACGCGCACACGTGCTTTCCGGCTGGGTGTAGTAAAGGGGACGAACACACACACGCACACTCCCGGGAGCAGATAACGGGGATTCGGGGCGTTCGGAGGAGACAGAACATTCTGTAGCACCGGGAACTCACCGGGAGCGGCCCGGTATGTCCGCGTACGGAAGCCTGTGAGGAGGACACGACATGCGGCCGCTGCGGGTGATTTGAGGCGCTCAGCAGAAGATTCGCGTGCGTGCGTGTGTCGGTGAAACTCTGGATACTGACGCGGGCAACAAGTGGAGTCCGCCGCGGAGACGCCGACGCTTCTCGCCGCCAGCAGCCATGGAAGAGTCGAAGGAGCCGAGCAGCGGCCGGGACTCCACCGAGGAGGAGAGCCTGTCCCTGTCGCCGAACCTGCCCTCCCCGCCGCTGATGCTCCCGCACCAGGCGGCCCAGCAGAACCACCGAACCACCAACTTTTTCATCGACAACATCCTGCGGCCGGACTTCGGCAGCAGGAAGGAGCCGGCCTACCGCAGCCCCACGCCGGGCCGCGAGAACGTGAACCCGCTGGCCGGGCCGAGGCCGCCGGCGCACACCGGCTCTCTGTGCCTGGACTCGAACTGCAGCAGCGACAGCACCGCGTCGTCGCCGTGCTCCTCGTCCTCCACGTCCTCGTCGCCCTCGTCCAAGCAGAACTCGTCGAAGCAGGGCGAGGCGGCGGGCACTGGCACCGGGAGATACGCGGACAGCCCCTCGTCTATTGTGGTCGTGAGCAGCGGCAACGGGGCGGCCGCGGCCCCCAGTAAGGAGAGCCAGCCGCTGCTGTGGCCCGCCTGGGTCTACTGCACACGGTACTCGGACCGGCCCTCATCTGGTAAGGCGCTAGTAGTCCCCGCATCACCCCGCCGGAGGGGCTCCACCGACGGGCAACTTGCTCTGCGCGGGTCCCTCAAAGATTTGTTGTGACAGGGAACTTAATTTAAAGCGAGGTCAAAATTACCATGAAGCCAAAATGACACTTCACCTAAAATATATAAATTAGAATGAATACTAAAATATATTCATTCATTTCCAATTCTTCTTTTCTCACACACACGTGTTATTATTGTGTTATAGTCCCATAGTAACTATTAGTGTGTAAATGCTTTTTTTAACACAACAAGCTGACATATTTCTCTTACAAAAGCTGATAATTAAATCAAAATTATATTATATTAGCTTCGTGTCGTTTGTCTTCGTTGGCGAGAACACGAAACGCTATTTTTAACATTTTCTCTGCAAACAACAAACGCACCAGAATATATAATTGACAGTAGAAATAAAATATGTGTAAAAAACAACGTAATGTTGATGCTAATGCGGCTGAAGTAGTATTTGTGTTTTATAATTTTAAATGTTATTATACAAATAAACACACAGCTCCATAATATTTCAATAAATTTAGATTTAAGCCTTTATAAAATATTCAAGTGTAGTTAAATTACAGAAATGCTATTATAATATAGGATTTAAACAATTGTTATAGGATAAGTACAATAACAACATCGATATTATTATTATATTTGTTTTGGCACCTTATTTGATTTTTTTAAATAAATTATTCAAAATAATACTTGCCTTCAAATACATTGAGGATTTATCACAGTGTTTTTAAAGAAAATATAAATAAAGGAAGTGTAGTGATGGAAAAGGATTAGAATCGACGCCATTGTTGTGTAAAGGGGGGGGGGGGTTCTACTATTTGGCTGATATTAGGTTTTGTTTGTGCATAATTTACAGCTACAGGGCAAAAAGTGATTTCATAATAACTATAATAATATTACTAAAAGTGAAATACACAGGGAGAAGTCCTCATCTGAGGTTGTTCCATTTATATAAAAGCTTGCTCCTTTTTTATTATGAGAATCTGTTTATGTAGCATTAAATATGTTTTTGTTGTGTTTATAGAAGCAGAGCATGTTCCTTTAACACTACATTGCGTTGCTTTTTATGGGATGGGATTTGTTTTGGTGAACTTAGTGTTCTATTATTATAATTTTCTTTGCATTGCTTGACCTACAGCACTTAAAATAAAAGTTAAATAAACAATATAAATTTTGTTTTAGCACAACATTCCTTCCAGTTCCTCTTTAACTACGCGGAGTCAAATGAACAGTCACTTACTGTCATGGTGTGTTCACTGCAACATGCTTGCTACTCGCTTCAATGCAAACCCACACATTTCCCTGTGTGAGCGCCACGTCTCTGCTACCTGAGCTGAATCATACGTGCACATGCATTCAGGCCCAGTGTGCAGCCCTGATTATTAAGAGGTCCCAGTGCTGGATGGAGTCCCCTCACTTTGAGCACAGTAGACTGTGGTGATGTGGACCTGAACAGGGTGTCTGCACTGGGACTCCAGTCAAAAGCAACTTATTCCATTTGAACCGTGGAAGCAGGTTGCTGCTTGTTTTGGCGCCATAACCAGTCAGATGTCACAGGCCTGTGTTAGAGTCCACACAAAGGCCTGCCTGCATCTAATGAGGACAGAACGTCCAAACCTGCTCATGTCAACTGAGCTGAGACCCTGAGACCACCTCACTCTGGTCCACGATCATCTGCTGATATTGATTATTATTTCAGAAATGTTTTCTCAACCATTTTGCTCTAAAACAACCCTTTTTTATTATGTTGTAATCACGACAGACACAACAAACGTTCAGCGCTTATTTGTACATTTCTTTTTTTAAGACTGGGCGATAAAACATCAATAATTATCCCAATAAAATTAGTAAGAAGTGTAATATAAATCTATATATTGCTGATTGTGCACAGTGAGGAGGTGTAACACGTAATTCATCTGCCTCAGATTTGTGTGTTTGTCGTTCTCGGTCCTTAAAGATGAGTTTTTAAACCACAACCTTCACTCAGGAGCAAAAATCTATTTATGAGACATTTATGGTGATAACTATCAATATAGACTAAAATATAGACTCTTTCCTCGAGCGCACACTTCTAAGTAATAAGTCGAATATTGAGTAATAACAGTGTCACAGTATGTAGCATCGCAACCCCTTTGTATTGTATTGTATATAAATATGTAAAAGCCTCAGTCAATTCTAAAATATTCTATAATATTTGTCTAAATCTCACAGCAGAACTGTGTGGTATTTTGTGTTGTGAAGGACATTGAATAGTGTCCTGTGTAATGCTGGTTACACACCTGGTGCAGGACAGAGGACGGTACTGCCGTCCTTCTGAGTGGCCTTATTGTTGACATGATTTATTCCCACCGCCTCCATGTTTCATATATTACATATTACAGCGAGGCAGAGAACAGTGTATGAAAATCTAATGCAAAGTGCATTGATATCAGGACAGTGTGGTGACCTACATTCGATCATATTGATATAATCAGCTGCTATCATCACTCATCAGCTTGGATGCTGAATATCTAATATATATCAAGTGTAACGCTTTGTCCGTGGTCAAGCAGTAGAATAAATATTTTATTTTCTATTGTTGTTTCCACATCAGGCCCAAGGACACGGAAACTGAAAAAGAAGAAGAGCAGCAAGGAGGACAAGCGGCCCAGGACAGCGTTCACGGCCGAGCAGCTGCAGAGACTGAAAACTGAGTTCCAGGCCAACCGCTACATAACGGAGCAGCGGAGACAGTCTCTGGCCACGGAACTCAACCTGAACGAGTCCCAGATCAAAATCTGGTTCCAGAATAAGAGGGCCAAGATTAAAAAGGCCACCGGCTACAAGAACGGCCTGGCCATGCAGCTCATGGCCCAAGGACTTTACAACCACTCCACGACCACCGTGCAGGAGGAGAAGGAGGAAAGTGAATGAGAGGGCCCCGGACATTTCCCCCCATGCCCCCCCGCCCTGCCCCCCCCCCCCCCCCCCACGCTCAGGCCCCCCGCAGCCTGACTCTTTGGACTCTTTTGGAGCTAATGAAAAAAAAAAAAAATGAACTGGAGGTGGGGGAGACGCTATTTAAAAACACAGATTTCTGTTTATGGTAACAGTATATGGACATAATTATATAAATGAGCGATCGTTATTAAAGTTTATATAGCCACACAGTTATCATGTTGTATACAGTATATTTAATTTCCGCCTCACCTGCCATCTCATCCCTTCTGTCTGTTCCCGTTGTTTTTAGACTGTCCGGTTGGCTCTATAGGTTCTCGTGGTCTCCTGTCGCCCATTTCTTCATCCAACTCATCCGTCCGCAGACTCAGACAAGCCAAAGATTTTAATATGTCCACATGTAGTCTGAAATAAAAAAAGAAAAGGAGAACGGTAGATTGATGGACTAAATTATTCTTTCTTTCTTTCCCTTCGTCGAGAGGAATTATTTAGAGGATTTAAAACAATAACAGGTTTTACTCCACTGAAACCACATAACAAGAGTTATAGCTGCGTACTTTTTTATTCTGATATGTGAGAGAGGTGGTGGGGCAGAGACAGAAATAGAGAAATATCACTCACACACACACACACTCACACACGACACTACAAGTTTCTACACAACGGATAGCATTTCACCTATTAATCTTTTTTGGGCATTTACAAGGTTTCCCGACCGGGCTGAACCCCGAGTCGCTCCTCGCTGTACGAAGCCTCGTCTGGGTTCGAGCCTCATGGGGGTGGGGGGGGGGGGGGGGACGCTTGTTTTCCCTAAATCAGACCTATTTGTTGAGTTTGGCCTGACGTGACCTCGGGTTCAGGTTTGACAGGGCCTGGCTTTGAACTCTGTGACATGGCGTGTGTGTGTGCGGCCGCAGTGAAAACTTAATGGACTCTGCATAATATGATTATAGTGGAAAGTTGTTCAGATCACAAAGCTGTTATTGATATAGGTTTTATTTTCCTGCTGTTATTGGAAGGAAGGTTGGAGAGAAGGGGAAAATTTAAAAAAACAAAGCCATACCTTAAATTGTAATGGTGTGGAATGTTTTACCAGTTCTTTTATTTTCCAGGTTTGTGATAGAACAAGGAATCACCACGTAAGATTCCCAAGCTCTAATATTTACTGTAAACTATGATTATTACTTTTATTAAAATCTATTTACATTTGTAACGAACAAAACCAAAACATTTATTATTAATGTTTAATGCTCAAACCAGGGATTGAATTTCGAATAACCTTAATAATACGTCACATGGTGCAGCGTTAAACTCACCGATTCATTCTTTAATATTAAATAATCCGGATTATTTTACTAACACGTATAAAATCGCAGTAGAATAGAAGCTCACCTCGACTTTGTTGTTAAATTCATGAAACGGTGACGGGATGACGGAGGCGGCGCCATGTTGCGGTGATCAGAACCTCCGACACGCACCACCGACGTGTCTGTGATTTATATGGTTCCTGTTTGTTCCGTCGCTTCTACACAAGTGAGCGGATTATTTAATTAAGAGCTAACGAGGCTGCGTTCACGGCCTCCGCGTTTCTTTTTCTAATCATTTCAAGAGCCGCTGCTGATAATGACGACGATGCGTTCAGGTTCAGCTCGGCCTGCAGAGCAGAGATTTAATAAGCGCACAGAACGTAATTGATTTCCACGTCGAGGGGCTGCGAGACGCTGTTTTGATTGTAGGCAGCTTCTTCCACGAGATTTAAAGGACATTTTATTATATGTATCTATATGTTTGGGTCCATTTATTAAGACTATACACGTTATGAGCCTGATCTGCAATTCTCTGAAGACATAACAGCCAAATTAAACCGAGGGAAAATGCTCCAGACACAAAAGAGTGAATAAAAAACCGACTTGTTCAGGTTATAGATTATTATTTAATAATAGTTCATACACTGATTCTTTTTCTTCCGTGTTGCAGCAGCCGAGCTTTGCCTCGGGAAAACCCGTCTTTTAGAAGCTGGGGCTCTTCTCCCCTGCAGCATCGAAAACCTCCCGGGGTCCTTGAAACGGTTTCCAGAGGGACCCACAGTAATATCAGCACTAAATTAATGCCACCCTTCACTTAAATATATGAATGAATATTCATAGGACTTGATTTCAGTTTGACACAAAGTCTAATTTCATCCTGACGCTGTCAAATGGTAATTTGAGGGGTTTGTCTTTTTTGATGTACAATAGGGCTGGGAAATAAAACAATATCAGGAATTATCGTAATGTAATTTTTAATCAGTAGCAATAAAGGTTCAAAATACATCCATGTATTCCACATTGTAAAAACACAGTGAGGTGGTAAAACCCTTTATTGATCTAAAGCTTGGTAAAATATTTTAGATTTTTATCACAGCGCTTAAAAAATAAAGCAGGCTTTAAACTTTAAAGGGATAATAATTTTAACACGTATTGTACTAATTATCGATATATGCTGATAAAGAAAAATGTTCATCTTGATAGAATTTTGGGCCATAACGCCGAGCCCTAATAAAATCTACAACTAAACGTATCCTCATGATCTCCAGACGCTTTGACATAAGTTTATAGCATCATGTTTTTTATGGATGAAGTTTGATGTTTAGAAAACACACAGGTCTATTGTTTCTGAATCCAGTGTCTGCACGAGGCCATCTGGGCTGCATGTGTGAGCAGAGGTGAAGAGGCGGCCTCCTCTTCACGGTCAGCTAACTCTGCAGCTCGGATATTATAATGATAGTCTGATTCCCTGCTGTGAATGCGGAAGAGGGTCTTATGACAGTGTATTTAAAATTCATACAATTATGAAACAGCGAGAGGATTCCTCTCTCTCCCCCCCCCCCCCCCCCCCCCTCCCACCCACCCTGTCATTTAGGAGCAAGCCGAGGGTTTATCTGTAAAACAAAGAAAAGCCGGGGATCGTTTGCATAGTTAGCATAGACTGCCTCGCAGGCACAATATGGATTTAATTTATATGCAAATGAAAAGCAATAAAAGGAGAATACACACTGGAAATCTCTGCCGTTCAAAGGGGGCGACAGTTGGATTCGGAGCTCGCATGCACAATTCTCCAGCATTATCGGCCTGGACCGAGAGC
Source organism: Platichthys flesus (assembly GCF_949316205.1). NCBI lineage: Eukaryota > Metazoa > Chordata > Actinopteri > Pleuronectiformes > Pleuronectidae > Platichthys > Platichthys flesus. Next base: position 3,867,063 of record NC_084966.1, on the reverse strand, counting down.
CACGGTGTTATATAATGTTCAGAAGCTGCAGCAGAGGATGCACTGGTGTGCGTCAACATGCACCAGTGCAAACCTCTGATGTGGCATTAAATCAGGGGTTTTATCACAAGTCACACTGAGGAGGAAACAAACGCACACTGTTTGCACATGCAGGATATTTGCATTGCTGAAAGTGCACGGTGACCTTTCACACTTCACGCCCCACACTGATGTTATCCTGCTTAGCCCCTGAGCATTATTCAAAACCTTCATAACGATTCAAAAATATACATTTGACACATTTTACACTACTACTCCCACCTTCTGCTACTTTATATATTCATTATGCTAAATATAACTCACAAATATTGAAGCTTTGTTTATTCAATTTGCTCTGAACGATATGACATGCTTTGTTAAAGATAATAGATTATAGAATAGTTATTAACTCAACTTTGAGCAGCTACAACATTAAATTGCTACTCACACGCAAATGGATGAGTGGCAATAAAACAATGATATACATAAAATCTAATTTTAAAATGGTAATTCTGCAGAATGACACTTAAAAATCAGGGGATATGATATTTTAAATTAAATTAAATATGATTTATGGCATTTCCACTTTTAATTATTAATAATAGAGGGAATTCTTACAAAACCTCAATGTTAAATGCTAAATCACTTACCCGTTTCATTAAGTAATTTCTGTAATGTACAATAACATGAAATCTATCTAAATTAAACGCACACTTGCACATGTATAGGAGATGTGGGGGGTGCACGTGAACCACGACTGTCATTCAAACAAAATGGGGGTTGACCTCCCACATTCATGCAAATTCCGTGTTCCGTGTTGTTTGATTAGTGCGATACACACTGCTGGAAAATACATGTCCACACAAAAGCAGGAAAAGGCTTTAAAGAGGACAAACAATCACATGATGCCTCAGATGAAATGCACCACGCAGAGACGAGCAGGCCTGTGCCAACACGCCAGGAGAAAAGAGCGCCTGGGTTTCCACAGCCAGACGTTTAAAAGAGATTCTTAGATCACTGCGCTGTGACCAAGCTGGTGCTAAGGAGGGAAGTTCAGAGTCTGTCCTCCCCCAACCGCTGCCGCCTTCGTGGGATGAGGGGGGGGGGGGGGGGGAGAGAGAGAGAGAGGGAGAGAGGTGCTTCTTCAAATTCTGTTTTTTTTTTTTTCCTGAAAGTACTCTAAATGCCAATTTGGTCCCAGATCAAATTGCTCTTTGGGTTTAGAGTGCGTACAGAATTGCTCGATTTTTCATGCCGTGCACAAACAGAGGTAAGTCGCAATAAGCCCACTGTAAGAATTTATTCTTCTTCTTCTGTTCTCTCACATCAGAAGAGTCGAGTCCTGAGTCGAGTCCTGTGCAGCTCCACCAGACCAATGATGCAACTCAGTATTCACACTTTGATTATCATGTAGTTTAGTGTGTCGGTGCATCACATTCAAACAAGGAGCAGTCGTCTGCATATCGACTGCAATTTTAACTTTTTTTGTTGTTGTTTGACAATACGACAAAGTGACAAGTGAAAACACAGGGTGTCGAGGAGACAGAGGAAGTGCACAGAGCCACAATATTACCGGTTGCATGGTCCGTCTGCTGCTGGGTCACCTCGAGGTCTTCAGCTCTAAGACTGAGAGGAAATGAAAAGATGCATTTTAATGTTCTAAAGAGCTAAAAATAAAAATGAACTGGAAACTGCAAATTAACTACAGAGACAAAGAGCGCTGCCTATCTGACAGAAAGGAACAAAAACAGTGTTATATATAACATATTCATGTACACATATACCAATGTGTATATTCTTAGTATTCTGAAATCGATATAAGACATTAATTGATATTCTAATGCATTAAAAAACACAGTTTCAAAACAATTTAGCCTCATTCACCCATTAATCCCACTATTTGGAGTCAGGAGCTCGAGCTAGCTTGCACGAACTAGCATCATAGCTATCAAAGGCCATCAAAGGCCAGGATTTCAGATAGCGCTATTTCAATTTGTTAGCATCTTCACCTGATTACCTGATTTAGCTACAGCCTCGTTTAGTTAAATGCAATAACAAAAATAACGGCTTTTCAAATCATCTTTATTTGTTTTTACACGTAGCAGCAAAAACTCTATGAGGAAAGTCTGATGTTGCTTCAGCCAATGCTAACGCTCACTAGCTCGCTAAGTAGCTCTCAGTAGTTGTGGTTCACAGACGACACAGACAATAAGGAATAGGTTTTGTGTTTGTAAAGCAGAGTAGAATAATAAAGATTATATAACGCAGCTGAATTTATTATCGGGTTAAAAGTATGAAAAAGGAAGAACCACAAGTGGAACTGGAGCTTAGAGAGGATGTGTTGCTCTTCACTCTTCACAATATTATGGGTTTGTCTTTGAACCCGAGAGGGGTCAAGCCCTCTTTGCACTTGACTTGGGAAAACATTTGCGGGGTGTGTGTGCGTGTGTGTGTGTGCATGAGTATGCGTGTGTGTGTGTGTTTGTGTGTGCGTGTGTGTGTGTCTTGCAGTGCTTTTCTTTTAGAAGACGCAGTCGTACACCAAGATCAGTTCTTACCATGGGGAACTTTACTCATGACTTATTGTGGCCTGTCAACTGGGCTATCTCTCACACACACACACACAAACACACACTAACACACACACACACACACACACTGAGAGACAAAGGTGGCATTGAAAGGGAACCTCCCACAATGCAGCTGAGCGTCCAGGGGGGCTCGCTGCTCCAACAGCCGTGATCTCACCGAGGTGAATCCAGATTACATGGAGGATATAAACAGTGCCACTTGTTTACTCTGTCTGTTGAGGGGGGGGGGGGGTCTGAGTTGGGTGGCAGAGGGGGGAGAGCGGGGGGGACTTTCAGAACTTTTCTTTTAATTTATCACATGTGAAACGATGTGAAGAAATTAAACTGTAAACTAAACGGGAGTCTTGTATAAAGTGGGTGTTTTTAAGTCTTTGTTTCTAGAGTAAAATTGCGATGTCATAAATCCAGCGTTCAAATATAGGGATGGAGATTTGATGCTCCGGGTTCCTGTGAACTAAATCTTCCTCAACCACCTCTGCATTTTTTTCTAAAGATGATCCCCAACATAAGGATGCAATTTTCCAATCTACAGCATGCTACTGAGGAGGCGGCGCACTTTAAGGGCCGTTACTCCGCTCTAATTAAAAAGCAAGCGTCGGGAAATGACAGTGCATCTCCAGCCACAGCTATGTGGCCGACAACACATCCACTCAGACGTCAAGCGAATGTTTTTGAATGTGTGTCATGCAGGACGTTAATCAGGGCGAGCTCTCTGACTGCAAAACAACTCGGAGGTGCAACAATAAGAAGCCATTGTAATTCCTTCAATAAAAAGGAGGAAAAACATGAAACCTTTACAATGACAGACTACAACTGTTGAATTTGAAATTGAAGCCTTTTTAAAGGGACGGTATATGATGAAAAACCAGTGTGATGTGTGGGTTGCACGTTTCCCACTCTTATCCTCATGGTGGGTTTCTGATCCAGGCCTGTACGTGCACACAAACACAGCGAGAACAAAGGCAGGGACACCTGGGATTCCCCCTGTTGTATGGGTGGTCACATGCACCTTTGCCTCTTCTTCATGCCTTCCACATGTGGAAGCACTTTGTCTTCCCACTGCCTCTCTCTTACTGCGTGTGTGTCTGTCTGTGTGTGTGTGTGTGTTTGATTTCACTTGCGGAAACCGAAGCTGGGAAAAGAAGGTGGTCATCGATGAGAATTGCGTTTCTCATCCCTCTCGTCTGCTGCCCCCCCCTCGAGAGACATTACGCGTCAGACAATGGTTGGACTGTCGGAGCGATGCACCACGCCGTTTTGGAAGTTTGTCATTTTGGTCAGATCGGTGATGAGATCACAGCCCGACCTCCGTGTGACCCCGGTACCAGGCCACGGGTAACAACCTGTTAGTAGTTTTATAAGAGTTCTCAGAAGTATTCGTGGGTACATTTCTTATAGGAGTACCTTTCGGATGGTCCGTCTGGCTGCCTCCCCTCTCGCCCTCTTCTCAGACTTCAAACGCGGACGCGCCTGTGCAGATTTCTCCTCTCGGCCGTCTTTCATCGTGGCGGCCCAGAGGTGGCGAGAGGTGATGCGGGGAAGCGATTAGTCATATTCAATTTACATACGGCTGTCACGGGCTCCTCCAGGCCGGGCGCTGATGTCATCCGTGCGTGGGGGGGCCCCTGGGCGGCCACCCGGCGGATGGGAAGGCTGTCAAGGTGGGGGGGACAAAAAACCCCGAGCCCCGATGGGAGCAATATCGTTGTTCAAGTGGTATGATGAATGTGGCGCGGCACTTTAGTGTGCATGTATGTGTTTTTACACGGTGTGAAATGAGTGCATGTGTGTGTGTGGCGCGGTGTTAGCATTATTGATTGACAGCAGGCGAGACGTATTTAAAATAAGAAGAGAAATTACAGCAGATTTTTCGGTTTACAACGTAAACATTGGTTGTTTTAATATAAATTGTAACTACAAAAAAATTTAATTCACATTTTATTTATCTTTCCGAACTTATAGCGCCCTCTATGGACACTCCAAGGTACAAAGATGGACGACACGACTTCTCTACCGAGGCTTCAGAACAGACTCTGGCTCAGGGTGTCCACCATGGCAGCGTTCGTATCCGGCGTATTTTGGCTCCGCTTGTGTCTAGTGAAAGGAAGCGGAGATGAGTCATCCATCTTTATTTATAGTCAATGGGTTCAACACTCAGACATTTTCTTTTAAATGGAATAAAATGCCCAAAAGAGGGAAATATCTGTATCGCCTCTTTGACTTGGTTATACAGAAAAAAGACCCAGATTTGATGTCAACAATAAAGGGTTTTGGTTGAACAGGCTTCGTGTTGGGTTATACCCAGAGACTCACACACACACACACACAGACACACACTCTGCAGTGGAGAGGAGGGTGGTCGACTCCTTTAGCTCTTACACAAGTATTAGCTCAAATCTGGCTCTGAAGTCCTCCAGGGGTCAAGAGCCGGCAGTCCATTTTTCTGTCGGCTGCTCAGAGAGAGCCGTGGAGCTTGTGTGGTTTACAGTGAGGAGCCGCTGGCAGGCGTCCAGAGGAGGAAGTCAAAGTTATTTATGAAGCCTCGCTCGACAGAAGACAGAGAAGATTCCCATATTCAGCGGCTCGGTCGGCTCCACCGGCGACAATGAATCCAATTTGCTCAAGTCCTGAGCAATTAATGTGTCGGACAATTGGGTGAGTTCAAGTGTCGTGAGCACAATGTGGCTATAAGTGCTTTTTTATCCTTATCATCCTCATCATCTTTGATCAATATGCGCTCTCAAAGATATATTCACACACACACACACACACACAGACACACACACAGACACACATTCAGACACACTCGGAGGCCAGAAGTTCACGTTACCCAGGCAGCTCATCTCTGGATCTGGCGGGCAGAATGCGAGACCGTGAATAACTGTTTTAACACACAGCTGGCACAGTGTGTGGTCTGTGACAGGCCATCTAAAGCATTACTCTGTCTGTGTGTGTGTGTGTGTGTGTGTGTGTGTGTGTGTGTGTGTGTGTGTGTGTGTGTTCGACGTCAGCTGTGCGCATGTGCACTATCTTCATCACTCTGGTTTCCTGTCACATTTGTGTTTGTTCTTTTTCTCTGCAGCGGGGCTTGCAGGATGATATCACTGTATTTGTACTGCACGTATGTAGTATTGTATTATTGTAAAAAACACGTAATATATGATATATTTGTTCAAAACATTAAAAACATCACCTCGGATTCTAGTAAACACTGATGGGACGTTACAGATATTTTAGAAACAACATGACCACCTGTTTATTAACTAATTAATTGAAAATTAATATAACGGCAAACCGGGAAGAATAAGGATCTTAAGAAAGTTTGACAAATAACAAATAAAAAGCTATAAAATATAAGTTGTTCTTTTGTAATGATTCACAAACAAGCTATACATACATATACACTTCTATGTGTGAGTATATATATATATATATATATATATATTTATTTAACGCTTGGTGTTTTTTTGGAGGCTAACAGGTGTGAGTCTGAACACCTGCACGTCAACTGGGACAAATCAAAGAGGTGAAAGGTCAAACATGTAATGTGGAAGACATGTTCAGCTGAGAGACAACGTCCAACACTCACACGTCTTCACACTAAACACATGATGAAGAATAAACTGTGGTCCTGTTGTTGACTGAAGAAGAGGAGGAAGAAGAAGAGGAAGAAGAAGAGGATGAAGAGGCAGCAGCCCTACTCTGTCGACCGTAATTGTTTTCTTTTAACCTCCGCCTGCTCCTGTCTATTAAACTCTGTATTCCAGAAATTATCAGGAGCAGATGGACGCGAGGCAAAAACAAACATCAGAGGGAAAGCAGGAATGAGAGAGAGAGAGAGAGAGAGAGAGAGAGAGAGAGCGAGAGAGCGAGAGAGAGAGAGAGGAGCATGAGGGAGCAGAAGTTCCTGCATTTCCCGTCAAACTGTGGAGATGAGCCGCAGATGTTTGTCGACAGAAGATGAGGCGTCTCTAACAGCTGGTCGGGGATCAGATCTGTGTCCGTGCGTGGACGACCCCCTGCAACACGCTAACGTGCTGGAAACCAGACGCACGGAGACAAACATCACAAGGGGAGAGAACCCAGAGCGTTAAGACTGAAAGGCTCCTCTTCGGTTTTTCAGGAGGGTTAGAATGTTTCAAGTTATGAAATAGTCCCAGAAAAGAAAAGCTATTATTCTAGTTCATGTTAGAAATTGATTGTTAAATTGGTCATTGTCCCCACCCACACAGGACGAGGCCGAGAGGAATGACAACAACACTCAGAAGAAGAAGAAGAAGCTGAGAGCAGCGCCAGCAGGAAGAGCTTCACCCAAGTGTGTCAAGACAAGTGTGTGGCGGGCGGCCATCAAAGACCAGGGAGGTTACATGTGGACGCTTCGCAAAATGCCAGCCATTTTCGGTCGTTGGGTGGGAATGCATTCAGAGGTTGCATGCATGTGTATGTGTGTGTGTGTGTGTGTGCCCCCCCCCCCCTCCACAATGTCTCCACAGGAATTCCCAAATACAGACCTCAGAGCAGTGCCTTGCTACGTCGACTGCAGCATTCGGGTTACACTGTCTCTTTATGTTTAAGTCAAACGGTAAAAAATAACTGAGGACATGTGGGGGACACATGATACCGGCATGCAGGCCTGTGTGGGTACGTGTGGGCGCTGCTTGTGTTTCCAATTCAGACGAGTCAAGTGTAGAGAAGTTCATCAACAGGGAGGGGGGGGGGGGGGGCACTACTTAAATCATTTACTTATCCAATAAGTATTATTATCTAATATATACTTTTCAGTAGACTTTACATAGGAGATGGGTCCTGATTGATTTCTAAGAGCTTCAGTGTGTAAACAGCATTTTACTATTTTACACACAAGACAAAGTTCTGACTCGGCACATTTCCCTGTCAGTCCCCTTGAAGATTTGAACACTCCACGAACGCTAAACTGAGAAATACTGAAAGAAAACAAATATCTCAGGAGGAAAAGCAGGTGTAATACACGTAAGAGATGCTGAAAAACCTGGAAAGACCAAGAGATTCGAGGAACTTCGGTGCTTTAAACAAACACAAGGAAGAAATGTGAAAATGATATTAATTCAATTATTAATTATCTGTTTTCTTTCCTTTTCTGTTGAGAAATATTGAATAATTAGCACCTGGAGGAGAAAGGTCTCTGTGCTTGGGAGGTTTTGTATTTAAAAAAAAGTTACAACAACAATAATAGAGACAACAAAAGTGTCTGATGAAATAGAATGTACGACACGCTATCAGCCATATAACAGTGACGAGGTGCTGAGCGGCTGTAACGGATCCCCGACATGTGAGGAGCAGACGAGTCACGTTCTCAGCCCGTCAGCCAAACGTCTCCACAGCAGATCTGGAGACGCTGCCCTGAACTTCACCAACGACACCAGAGAGGGATAGCATGCGAGGCTACATTTTGAAGCCACATTCTGCATTTGTTTTGTTTCCCTGCAAAGAGCTCCTCTCGGTCGGAGCTTTTGTTTGAAGGCAGATGTGAGAAGCCACAGTTTTTCATTACAGTGTTAAGTCAGGCCACATTGTGCCTGGTTCTGGATCCCCCCCCCCCCCCCCCCCCCTCCCCTCCTCGCTGCTGACGGAGCCGAGGAGCAGAGCAACGAGACGAATCATTGTATATGTACATTCCTAAAATATCTTTAATTATTTATCAAGTGTCAAGACTGTTAAAATCTCACATTTCAGTCCTAGTGTATTATTTTATTTGTTGTCTTTGTTTGCTTTTCATTGTTTTCTTGTTTTTATTTGTCCTCTGCTGCTGATTTGAAAGGTGAGATTCAAATAAAGTTGTTATTATGATTGTGTTATTAATAAATAACATAAAAAAAAAACAGCCTGTCCATGTAAAGGAAATGAAACGTATGAAGGTAACAGGTCGTTCATAGAACATGATGTGAGTTTGAGAAGTTCCCTGAAGCTGCAGGAGGATCTCATTCACCACAATATGTGTGTGTGTCATACAAGACCAGTTATTACACTTATGTTGACTTTATTTATCTGTTATGTAATTTCTGGCCTCTTCATATTTGTCCCTGTGATGCTCCTTCAGCTCGTCTCCCCCCCGATGATCCCCCTGAACGACGTGTCGATACGGCCGGCGGGTGAAAAGGTCACGTTCCCTCCATGAAGTAATGAATTACACCAAACTCTGACGGACAAGCAACTCTCAATATATTTCCCTTTCTCTCTTCATACACACATTTAATTAAAACAATTTCTTTGCCATCATATCACTATAGAGTAATAAACAAGGTTTCATTTAAAAAAGGTGGCTGAGAACAAACACGACTCGACATGTACACACACACAAAGACACACACAGACTTCTATCTCCTCTCTAATCAATCCACCATAATCTATGCAAACTCCCTAAATGCTCAATGGGAGAAGCCGGCTTATTGTTTTTCCATTAAGTAATATTACTGCTACACATATAGCCGCGGGTCGATAGCGCTCTCATTACGGCTGCGGGCTGATAATAATTAACCACTAATGTGTGTAGAAGCAGGCCCCTGACGGGCCCCTGCTGCAGGGGGCGCTCCCCGAGGAGAGCAGCAACACACCGGCCCCGCTCCCACTGTCTGTTTGGATCGCTCGACTCACAAAGAAAACCACAACGCACCGCGCAGACTCCGAATGGGATGAAGCGGCTGCTTTAACGAGAGCAGTAATTGGAGGTGAATGCATTTGCGGCGCTAGGAGATTGCTGTGCGTTGTGTTTCTTGTCCCTGTGTGTGTGTGTTTGAATTGTGTTGCACATTCTTCTCGTTGTCTCAAACACAGCGGGACATTTGTTCTGCAGCAAAATAATTGTAGTGCCACTTTTTGGAAAGAACCGGCCACCATGGAAAAAAGTTTTAAAACTGTGCCTCAAAACTTTATTCAGAGTTAAATCATTTTGTGATGCTTTAAAGATGAGTTGTTTATCATGAATGATAAAGTTACCAGGTGGAGAATAATATATTCAGTCATTAAATGTCATTAATTATTTCTGCAATTATAAATCATTAATATCTGTAGTTAAAAAGTAAACAATCAAATCTGCATTTAAAGACATGTTCAAGTGTGTGTACAGAAGTTTATTAGCATGTACCATGTAATATTAATATTTGTAACAGTAAAGTGCTCTTACAATAACTAACCGTTTAGTTGTATTAATAATGTGAGGTCAAAGGTCAAACGGCTCATTGTGATAATAAGAGAACCAGTAACGATGCAAACATGTCCTTGTTAATTACTTATACCTGATGTATGAATTATTAATTAAGTTAACGCTTATAAACCCTTAACTTATTAAAAAGTAGAAATACATTTACATATAATATATAACCACAATAAACAAGATATATGGTGCTATGTACCCTCTGTTTACAGTGCTTTTTATCGTGTACTGTAACAGTATAATTTATCAGTACATGCAATTGAATCCAATATTGAGTAATTCTCACATCATATTATGTCATATTTATCAATTTTTTCAAATTTTTAATGTCTCTTTGTACCACATTTATGTACTTTTACTTATTATTACTAGTTTTTACTCCAGACAGCTTTTCTATCTGAGAAACAACAGCATTAAAAACTAGATTTAACAGACTTGATTTGAGATGGTTTGTGTTGTGCGTGGTGTGAATGGCAATAAAGTGAATCTGTGCTTAATAACTACTGTGCAAAAAATCTCTGTACTGGAGAATGAATTTTGGTGAAATTAGACGACATCAAGTTTTTCCATTACTTAAATAGACTCTAAATAGAGAAGAAGAAGAAATGAAATGAGAGGCGGTCGCTTAAAAACAACAAAAAGTCGATTCCCTGCAGGGGAAGTCTGGGAAGCCAGATGTTCGTGAGCCTGAGTCACTGGAGTGCACGTCTGAGTACCAGTGTGCCTTCCACTGTCCGTGTGTGTCTGTGTGTGTGTCTATGTGTGTGTGTGAGAGAGAGAGAGAGAGAGAGAGAGGCGTTTCCTTATGTCCTGGCCAGATGTTGCTGATCCCTGCCACTCCACGGAGAGAAGTTCATACCCAGCTTTAAAGAATTACGAGACCAGAAATTCAATCCCAACGGGCAAATTTGGTTCTCCTTTAATAGATCTGAATTTGGACTTTTTTACAGTGGCTGGTATTTAATTTGAGCAAATATTAAGGCAACTAATAAACATCTCAGATAAATTCTAATTGCTTCTGAAACTAGAATTCAAATCATTTTGTTTGGGGATCTTCTAAATGTCCATGTTTCCTTCTTACTGACAGAGGGAGGCTAACCCTTACCATCTGCTGCCAGTATTTATGCTAAGCTAACCCAATAACAATGATGCATATGTATCCTGTTTACTGCACAGACGTGAGAGAGGCATCAATCTTTCCTTCAGAAAACACATTCCCTTTGTATTTGGATAAAGGTCAATACGAACGACTGCACGGGGATCAATTCAAAGAAAGGGCAGTCAAAATGTGGCTAATTGAAATGATAGTGAAATTGAACGGGGGATGATTGAAACGCTGATTGGATGAAGCTGACGGCCATTTGTTCGCAGGTGATCTGTCGATTCTTTAACCACGATTGATTATCTGACAGACGGAGCATTTCAGAATTTCTAATTGTGGTCGAAACCCGTTAAAGAGCTAAGATCATTAATGAGATCTCTTAAGTGTTTATTTCTATATTGTTCTCGTCCACTGGTGTCAGGTCAGTGTTGTCTGTGTGGGAGGAAGGACATGGTGTGTGTCTGCTGGTGAGTGTGTGTGTGTGTGTGTGTGTTATTCAGCTGTGCGTCAGTGGTGGATTTCTTTATGTCATCTCTTGTATGTAAATGTGTTTTAGCTCCTATATGTCCACACTTGCATCTGTCTTTACCCTGAGATGCGTGTGTGTGTATATGTGGGTGTGTGTGTGTGTGTTTCTCCATGTGTGTGTGTTCAGTGCTGGCGTGGGGATCCATCTGTGTCAGGTTAACCCACTGGGAGCCTCTCTCAGCAGGTAGTCCTGGAGGGCCTAAATCATCTGGACGGCCAGAAGCGTGAAATCCTTCCAGGCCTGGACAGATGTCTCTCTGTTCAGCCCGACTCAGCCTTCAGTGACCTCACAGACCTTTAAAGACCTTTGGTGCAGGTCCTGGCTCCCAAAACACAGACCAGACCCAAGCCAGACTAGACTGTATTACCTCATGCTCTAATGAGGCCACCCCACATCTAGAGGAAGGAGCACTTCACAACCTTCAGGACGTGTGACGTTCACCAAACTTCAATCTCCACGAGGCTCGACTTATTGTGAAACAGCTTTTTGGTGCAATGGCAAATAGATTAAATGGTCAAGGGCTTTATGAGCTGACACACATGCCAAGGCCGGGTCAGCCAGAGGCTAAACCAGCATGTTGGTGGGTGTGACCCAGCAGCTCTGCCCTCCGTGACCCACAGACCATCTGCGCACACCTTGATCTTTCACACAGCAGAAGATCCTCAGTCCACAGCGACTGGACTTTGACTCCATATCACAGGTTTGTGTTGGCATGATGGAGTTGGAGTGGCACATCAAGAACCTGTTGCACTACACCCAAGAGCAGGTGCAAGCAGTTGTTAAGCTTTGCAGCGCCCTCTGTCTTGTTGTTTTGGTTTTACAGCCGGTCGATGGTGAGCATGGAGCCATCAGGTGGTTCCCTCCCTCGCTGGTGGAGACCAAAACAGAGTCGTAAAAGAGAGTAAATAGTGGAGTTGTGTTCATCTGGAAAGAAACACGACTCTAAATCAATTAATTATTCCTCCGCCCAGAATAAACCAGTCCCAATATGAAACCGCAATAGAAACACATCAGATCAACATTATTATTTGGATCCACACATAGATCAGATCCCTGCACGTCCCTAAAGTCTTCTCTCATCAATCTTGCAATGTTGAAGAAAGAGATCTGCCCCCCGATCCAGATCCAGGCAAAAAGTAAATAAATTCTCTCCAGGCCAATGTTCCATCCTTCCAACAAGTTCCCTGTCAATCTGTTCAGTAGTGTTACGAATAAAACTGCTGAAAAACACACCAACCAACCGGCCGACAATCAAACAAACTAAATCTGTCCGGTAGTTTCTGTGTAATCCTGGCGACAAACAAACAATCATAGAAACAACCAGGAATCAAACAGATGAGAAAACAAGCTCCTCTGCAAAGGTAGAAAAATATATGGGGTTTCTAACAGGGCAATGTGCAACATAAAACCCATAAGACCACAACATGTGTAACACAACAGAATTAAAACACAACAGGACAGAGCTACAGGCACTTTGTCAGAGCAGTGTGTGCAGACTGGAATACTGAGCAAATGAATTAAACCATTAATTATGAATGTGGTTTATATTGAATCTCTCCAACTAAAAGTTGTGTTATTCCACATGGAAGATTGTGTTAACTCAACTCTGAATAAACCAGAAGTGTTTGTGAATCCGTGGCCGAGTCGGGATTAATGTTCCAGGAGCAACGTTAAAACTCTCTGAATGGCTTCCTGTCCGTCGGAGGCCTCCTGCACCAGCTGATTGAGCTGGTGTTATGTTTTGGGCCTCGATTGGCTGAGCCACGGGCCTAATGGTTTCCAGCTGGGCCTGTGTGTCTGCATTAAGTCCTCAAGTGGAAAAGTGGCTGCAAAGTCAAACCACCTGGCGAGGCCGAGCCACCGAGGAGGTGTGAGCCGGTCGCGGGCGAGGCGAACCCTGGAGGACCTCCTCGGAGATTACAGAGGCGGCCTCGGCCAATCACAACAGAGCGCTTAATGTTTTCCTCTCTAATTTGAAGCTTGGTAATTTGTTGCTCTTGCTCTTGCGGAGGACATGTGAGTCGTTTATCGATGTGCGGTTCCCTCGCTCCGCTGCTGGCACCGCTTTGCCGCCGTCCGTCAGCCAAAGGGAACATTTGCCAGCTCACATGAATAATTTAGGCTTACAAGCTATTTTACAGGCTTAATCTGCTGCATTGTCAACGCTCCGCCGTTTGACCTTGGCCCCGCTTCACAACACAAAGCCTGACAAAACAGGATCCCCTCAATCCTCTCACTTTGCGCGTGTGACCGCCACAGCTAACGACAACTGCCATTACGCCCCCGGCCCCGACACAGCAGCCTTGTCACGAGTGTATCTACAGGAAGAGCGAGTAATTCTCTTACAAGCAGCATGACAGGAGAGATGGCAACCAGCGCTAGGATTTCACGATTGTCCGGGGACACGTCTCGGCAGCAAATATATTTTGGCACAAGCATGTCCTGGTTGTCAAGTTGAGGATGTCCCCGTGTTAGCCTGCGTTCGAACAGGAGAGACAATGTGGACGATATTAAACGCAGCCTCAAGAATGTACCCAATGCACCCGGGACTTTAGGGTCTATGCCTTGCTCAAGGGCTTTTTGACAGGGCGGGTATAGCACGTCTCCTTCCATATCTCCAAATAACAAATTCCTAAGCATAAATTCAAACTGGCAACCCTCCAGTCTATTGTGTTCGTGCTGCCAATGAGTGATTTGGAAATTTGAATGTTTTTTATGCGATGGGTTCGTGGATCATTTTTAAATTCACTCCAGATGATGTTATCACATGATTAGCAACGTTTGAAGAGTCACAGATTTTTTTCAATCTGTTAATAATGGTGAACAAGATGAATAAATTCGGTCAAGTTACAGCTGAAGAATCAAAGATTAAACATTTTGGGAAATGATTGAGAGTAAGATGAGAAGATTAATGACTTCCTGGTTAAAAAACTTTGTCTTCAAAGTCAGAAAAATAACATTTTAGTCTCTGTAGCTCAGTGTTTTGATTTTGTTCCCCTTGCATTTCATTTTGGGCGTAAAATACAACGTCTCTGTTCTCCTGGGTTTGCACACACGGACACACAATTACTCTCGGGGTGCATCAGCTCTGTGAGTGGCCGTGCCACACGGCATCCATCACAGCTCGTCTCCGCTCGTCCACCGCTCCGGCTCGGGGCTGGAAACTGGTGTGCAACTGGGCTGATGAGCTGGTGAGAGATATTTACGAGGATCCTGGTAACCAGCCCGACAGATCACAGGCTGGAGCTCTGCTTTTTCCACCATCGCACTTAACATGTTACCTCCAGCTGTCAGTCAGGGGGGACTGGGTTTGAAGCAAGGCACAGATTGTTTCCGAGGACTAAAGAAACTACGAGCGATTCACGGACGCAGAGCAGCGGTGGAGAAGCTTGAATAGCTTGATACTAATGGTTCCCAGCGTCTCTAATGGACTCTGTGGGTGAAGTGTAATGAACCCCAGTGCCCACCACTCACTGGTCTCTGTGGCTGGTAGCGTGGCATCGTGTTATGTCTGAGATATTAGCGCTGACTCCTGCCGTTGCATGCATGTCATTCATTAGTTTATCCTTAAAACTATTTGGAACTTTCTTTAATTGTCACTGAGCCGTGAAACCACAGGATACGAGCGGAGAGGAGGAGTCGGGACCTTGTGAAATGAAACCTGGATTCCACCAGACGAACAAAAACATCCGTAAAGAAACCAGTAATGGCCGTAGCATCTTTTTTCCCCTCAGTTCTTCTCCTGCAGCCGCTCGTGCAAGTCACTATGTGAAAGAGGAAATCAGTTCAACAAGCTGAGGGAGGACAAAAAAAGAAAAACCCCGGAGACGTCAGAGTAAGTTACTGTGAGGAAAGAAAAGAGTGACAGTGAGAAAGAGCCAGGGTGATTTGGTCTTCTGTCATCTGCCTTCTGGATCCCTGTACACAAAACATGTTGGGATTAAAAGAGAGGGAGAGAGGGGAGAAGCAGGGAATCTCTCTAATCCATCTGGCATCCTTATGCTGCTGTTTAGGCCCCGTGGTGACTTCAGAGATAGAAGATGAGCATGAAAGGGAATCACAGCGAAGCCCTTTCACTGATTCCCCCAAAAACCTGCTCCAAATTACTCTGAGAGCAAATATCGACTTAAACAGGCCGACTCCCCTTTCTCCCTCTCCCCCCCGAGTTCACGACTTCCTCCACAATCAAGGCCAAAGAAGTGGGATGGGACGAGGACCAGCAGCCGTTTGAGTCCCCCGCTGATGGATCGAACATGGCACTTATGCTAATTCGCCCGGTTTCTTGGCCAGCGCCACGCGCATTCTTACCCAGCCGAGACTCCATTAGGAATGTGCAGTTGTGGCAGTACCGCGAGGCGCTCGATGCTGCTGCTCGATGCTCGGGCCTCGTTTCTACTTAGCGTCTTCGCGGGATGGCAAACAGACGCTGTGGCCGCGGTGGCGAAGCGGCACGTACGGCTCCGAGTGCGAGTCCTGCATGTACGATGAGGACGCCTGAATAACAGAGATGTTACAGTGGAAGACAACCGGCGCTCTGTTTGTCTGAAAGCACAGAGGTTTTTATTGGTCGTGTGGAATTAGTGTTATCATCAAAATTATAATTGTTATAACTATTACTGTTTTATATGAGGGTTAGGGCCTATAAAGCCTAAGCACCTCCTCCATGTTAGTGGATAGGACCAAGTTAATAAGTCAAAGAACACGTTAAATATATTTTGGTTTGAAGAGGGACCTGCGGACTCAGACTCCAAATACGCATAGATTATATTTTGGATAATGTGAGGAAGTTGAAAAATCATCCATCTTTATATACAATCATTGTTTTATGCTTTTGTATAAAGTTTTAACAAACACAAACTAACATTAAGCTGCCTCCCATGAAACTTTGTGCTTATATAAAAATAAATAAATATCAAAATCACATAACAGTCCAAGTAAATCTTAAAAACAAATCTGTTGAACTATTGACGATGAATGTAATATAATAATATGAATTTAATAAAAACTAAAACAAGGAACAGACAGATGCTAAAATGCTCCAGAGCTCAATGAGTCAGTGATGACTCTCTCCATGTTCGTCTCTATGAGGGACACGTTTCATTTTAAAATGAAAAACATAAAGATATTGATTATAACTCATAATTCCTCAGCTTGAAGCCCGGCCCGGTGAAGCAGGTGCTGTGGAGAGCAGGGGACGCTCCGGGCTCCAGCTCCTGATCGAAACATGCCCCCCCCCCGCTGAGGTCTTTCTATTATCTAAACACACATCTGCTCTGATTGATATGCTTGAAGTCGGCCAATTTCACCTCCCTGCGTGATGCGATAGCCATTTATTTGTTCAGCTTTAATTGTTGAAGCCGCTGTCAGTGAGGCGGGGGGGGGGGGGCACAGCTGCAGAAAGGTGACACGTTGGCACGGGATCAGGACGATTCGATACCGTCCCCCGGTGCCTGCTCTCTCCAAATCACCGTGAAACCAAATCGAAAAATTCCTCCGCCCGCGACGTGCGACTGTCAGATGTTTTTCTGCGATAAAGCCAATTTGCACTTCTCAGCCATTACAGCCATTTAAGTGTAATGTATATTTTGAACAAGCGTTTCATCTGTGACACTGTCAGCGTGGACGTGGGAGCTGCAACACAATCTCTCAGCAGCTCCCTCTCACACACACACACACACTCTGAATCATAGAGACGGTGAAGGCTTGTCCACATGTCTTATACTCATGCCCGGAGATTGACAGACACAATTGCATGCACATGCATTCGTGTTCCTTCGGCTTAATTTCAAGGCACTCGAGGGTCAAGGATTTCTTTCAATCCAAAAATAAGAGCTCTGACAAGGAGAACGTCTTTATCCTCCGTCGTGAAAACAATCTGCAGATTATTTGAAGTGAAAGTGAAGCAACCCTCGTGAACATCTGGGCGCCGAGTGCCGCTGAGTTTCTCCTTCATGTGCTCAACTTTTCTACGGATGAGAAAATAATAAAGTGGAGGGATGAATTTGTGTCAGCGGAGGCTCGGGGTAAAATAAGATATCATGTCTTGCTGTCGGTTTGATGTCAGGATCTCGGAGTCGTACCCGAATGCCTCGTCCCGTCGGGGCCACCAGGGTGAGGGGGGGGGGGGGGGGGGGGGGGGGGGGTGGTTCAGCCAGAGTGCACGTCCCCCTCTTCATCAGCTGTGTCTTTCAATATGCGTCCAACAACCCCCCCCCCCCCCCCCTCGTCCGTCTTATCAAGTTGTGTAACGCTCTCAGCGCTGAGCGACGTCTCCTCCAGTGTGTGATCATGAATCCTCGACCGAGCCAAGACCCGAGAGCCCGCTGGGACGACCTCGCCCAGTCCCAGCGTCCCTCAGATCTGCAGCGAGACACTTTGTTTAGTGTCTTCATCACGTCGCAGCCAATGGGCGGAGGAGGATCCTGATCAGGAACATGTGGTTCACGCCGGTCAGGACCAATCAGCAGAGGTGGCAGGACCGACTTTAGGATGAGCTTTCTGTTCCAGGAGGAGAAGGAGCCAAACACATGTGAAACCACCTCTCCACTCACTGCTGGAATTTTCTGCTTCCCAAAACAAATGGTGGAAAATGGCTTTCGGAGCAGCTGCATCTTGATTAGATTGTTTAAAGCGTCCAACACTATTTATTTTTGCTTCCTAATTACGTAGCACATTGAAGTAAATGAGAGATCTTCTAATTTCACACGTCAAAGTCGGTTTGTGAGTCACTGTGAAAACATCTGTATTGCACTGTAAATATCTTCTGTGGCTCCGGGTGGAGTTTTGAAGCAACACATTTTGAACAGAAAGACTTAATTACAACGCGGGGACACAGAGTTTGACAGATAGAGTCTTTAACAAAGTCGGGGGGGGGCATGGACGGAAGATCAAGCTGCATCGTGGGAAGTGTGGAATCTGCGGCGAGTGTGAATCAAAATTCCAAAAAGCCAGGAAATCACATATTTCTGATCTAATGCCGTCTGAGTTCTCTTCAACCAGTCCCTCCCTGATTTCTTCATTTGCTTCATTCCTCCGAAAACAAGCCGCCGCAGAATCCACTCTGGAACCGGACGCCTGCCAAGTTTACATGCCGTCACAAACCAGCTAATCTGCGAACGCTCAGAACTTAACTGTTTTTCTCACTTGAGCTTTTAGCCCGAAACCGCAGCCTTCTGACAGATGTTCGTGTGTCTGTCAACAGGTCAGTCGAAAAGCACGTTCCCTTCTCAAAAAGCTATTTTAATAACTCAGTTGACCGAGGCCGCAGATTCTCTCGTGTGTGACTGACCCCCCCCCCCCCCCGACCTTCTCCGTCTCAGACTCCGCCCGGGTGGATCGCGTCCCGCTCGCTCTTCTAATTTACCGAAATCAAAACCGCGGCGCCCGACATCAACATCTTCTTTCCCTCCCTCCATCCCTCCACCCCTCCACCCCCCCAACAAACACGAGACACGAGAGAAGAGAGTCAAGTCATTTTCATTTCCTGTCTCGTGCCAGGCGCTGCTCAGATAGATGTGCCGTGTTACGTGTCGGATCAGATAACCAGAGAGCCGGCCCTGACATCTGCATTCGGGATAAGTCAGCGCACTGCTGCTCGTGCACTGGTACAGAACAGCAGGAGTTGGGATTCCTGTTGTGGTTTCTCTCAGGATGAACCAATCAATGGGCTGGGATGCATGTGTTCATCAGAGAGGACGGAGCCCGTTGTCTCACTTTTAGGAGAAAAGCTAATTCTTTCTGATTTAAGGTCCTTTTCCATCCAGACAAAAAGACGTGAGAGCAGATATGATATTAATAAATCTGCTTGACAACTTGAAAAAATCCACAATTCAATCCAGGTTTCCTTAATTGAAACTCCCTCCCTCAGCTCCCTGATTAATTTATAGCCTGATCTAAATTGACCCATCGAGCCGCGAGGTAAACGAGCCTCCGTCCGACTGCAGCAGACAGACGTGTCATCACGACCGTGGCCCCGATATCTCACACGGCTCCACCAGAGACGAGCAGGTGACGGAGCAGAGAGAGAGAGAATATGAAATGATCTCTCATCAGCGGTAAACAAGCATGCTGCCCCTCCCCTCCCCCCCAAGCTTTCAGCAGACGTCTTGAAGAATTTAGCAGCTTAAATTGATCTGACTTTGCCAGTGATCCTCCTGACCGCTGCAGCTCCCCCCCCCCCCCCCCCCCCCGTTCAGCCTCCTGCTCTACTCCCTCTCTCACGTTAACAGTTTGTCTTTCACTTGCTGCCTCCACCTCCTTCTCTTTATTTCACGGCGCCTTCACACCTCCCTCGTTTGGTCCGGGGCCCTTTGGACTCGTCAGTCGAGTCGAGCACGCCCGTCTACAAACCAATCAGTGTGCAGTACTGGTGGATGGAGATCACATGGGTGATGACAACACCGATGTAACACAAACACAAAAGGCCGAAGCAGCTAAAACACGTGTAAGTTATTGTGAGAAGATGAGAGCGGCTGGGGATGGGACACAGATTCCAGTCTGCTGCATGAAAACCTGACTTGATCCACTCCTCCCTCAACCTCCAGCCACTGCCTGCAGGACTTCAGCTCTAAATCCTGAGGCACATGAATCCCATGTGGACGACTCTCTGTCTCAACACTATCAGCCGGCTATCAGGGACGTTTCTGTCTTGTTAATGTTCTCCTCACCTTCTCAGAACACACAGCGCCGCAGCCCTGAAACCAGAGGAGGCGACTGTTGTCTCTCCGCAGCTCACGTTAAATCTCTGAATCCCGATGCATCAGATCTGGATTCTATAAAGACGTGGGATGAGATTACAGCTAAATCAGTTTTGTGGCTTTTCTCTGGGAACAAAAAAAAAAAGTCCTAAAACCTCTCCCCCAGTTATGAGCAGGGCCCAGCAGGGCTGCCGTGGTGGAGGGATCCCGAAAGGAGTGGAGAGTGAAATATGATCCGAGCGTCACTGATGCTCAGAATAATAAGGCACTGACAGCGCGGAATGATCACATGATAACTCAGAGAAGCTCCTTAAACCCTGCACAGGTACACGACCCTTGCTTTGTGAGGAAGTCGTTCTCTGTGATATATATTCCCCCAACTCCTCTGGCACATGCTTTGATTTTCTTTCTGCTCTCTCTGACTCTTTTCTTTTTGATAAAAAGTGGGATTATTTGCACCGACGCACACATGGTTCTGGATCTATAGATATTATGTCTGGCTATCTTTCATTCAATACGAGTCACGGGTGGAGAAGGAGCGAAGCCGTGGCACGTTTAATGAAATGAAGACGCAGCCGCGCCACTGTTGGTTTACATGAAATCAATTTGGGGATAGCAGGGTTCTGATTGGCTGTTCAGGCACTCAATCACCGGGCGACAGGCGTCTTTCATTTCGCCGACCACGACCCTCTCTCGCGAAAGTGAAAAAGATAACATGTTTGCGGAGAATATAAAACATGGATGAAGTGAGGAGCAGATGTCTGTATATATTTAGTCTATCAGCCAAGGTCCCCCCCCCCCCGATCACATCAAGAGGAGAACAGGGAGCCAAGAGTAACAGTTTCACTTCAGCCTCCATCGGCATGTGGGAGCTGTTTGTTGGCTTTGGAAGTCGAGCGAGGGTCGGGATCACTCCTCCGTCACAGGGCGGCCGGCCACTGGGATTTCACTGGATCCACATGGAAGTGGGAGCTGTGATGGGACCAGTCAACACCTATCAACTCCTCCACCAACACCTTTTCACTTCAAACATCCACTTCTCTGTACGTCTGACCTCAGACCAGGTCGCTCGCGTCCCCGTAGAAGAGTTTGACTTTGACTTTGTGGATGTGACTGCAGATTTGAAAAACAGCTGACCACGGCATTCTGGGTAGCGGGCTCCATTAGATTACATTACTATCTATCTGTGACGGCTGTGAGTAATTTAATTCTCATACTTTCAGAGCAAATATCAAACATAATTTGTCTCCTTGATAAAGTCCGTTTTTAAGGCATTATATATTTATATATATATACAGTTCTAAAAGTTCAAAAGTTGAAGTTTCTGAAGGTGTAACGTGTCTCTCTGACACGGAAGAAATAAACTCTTGCCGAGTGAAAACATATTGAAATGTCTGACTCTGTAAAGAATTATTTGTTATTCTATAATCAAGGTTATTTTATAATCCGAGGCCAACACAGTTCTGTCTGAGCCAAAGATGCTTTGTTGCCTGTGATTGGTCAGTGTAGGCGTGACTCAGGGATCCATTCTTGGAACATTTTTGTTTTCATTTTTTGTCAAACACGGAAATCTAAATTTTTACTATCTTGGGAATATCGCCATTACACATTTTATACAATTTACAGACTCCATTACCAGTTTGAGTTTTGGACGAGCTCCTGTCAGGTCACATCAACTGTGTAAATCATTATCCTCTTTAAACATCAAACCCCCTTCTTTCATTTCAACACACACACACATAGTTGTGTGTATTTCTCCATTTACCCAACTTTCAGTAGTTCCATCATGGTGGCCTGAGGGTTACTGGATCCACACGTGTGCTGGGAATGTCTGGATCCTACTGTGCGCCGGCTCCCACACTCACACTACACACTTTCATATGATATCACTTGCCACTCGGAGGCAATGAAGGCACATCAGGGATACTGTACGGCTTCGTGTTCTGAGACATATGAAGAGTATCTGGTCCTCCTCCTCCTCCGCGGGACCTTCATTAGATTAGTGTGGTTTATAACTCCCTGTGCCTCGCCGGCCAACCTCCACTATTAACCAATGAACATTCAATAACTGAAGGCTGGAGGGCAGCTGGTAACAATCAGCGTGGACCAGGGCTTAATGAAGCTTTGACATGAGAGCTCATACTCTGCCGGCCCACAGACACACACACACAGACACAGAAACACACACACATACACCTACGGCCCAGACACACAAAGCAGCAGCTTTCTGGAGTCAGGACGAACAAGACATCACTCGGCCACCGAAGACGAGGGTTTTAAAGAAAATAACAAATAACTTCTGCCTCTAGCGACAAACACTTTTTACAAACTGTGCTAGGGCTAGTTATCTGTCAGCATGAACACTACATTTCCCATAATCCCCCTTGTTATTTCTTGTTGGATGGAATGTTGCAACTTGGCCACAGTAGAAACGGCTTGCTTTTTTACGCGTGTCATGCCGGAGGCAACGCCGAGCTGCCAAATCCTTTCTGAGGAGGTTTCACTTACAAATAAAAGCTAAATATAAAAACTCTCTGAGTGAAAATAGATGACGAGGAGTTTGTGCTGCTTCTCTTTTAGTTCTCCTGGAGACAGAAGCGTTTCCTGTACTTTCTTTTTCTTTTTCTGATCTCAGTGTCTGGTCTGCCAGGGCCTAAAAACAGCACATGATGTAATGGTGGTGATTTATTTGCTGCAGTTGAAATAATGTCTGTAAATGTGACTTGTTAATGTCAGAGTCCTCCTCTCACTGCACAGTAGTAGTGGAAGACTTAGAGCAAATATTCTGACTGTGTTTATTCAACCTTTATCCAGGTTTCCCAGTATCAGTGGAGGAGTGGTGTTTTTGGGGAAGGCCCGTCCCAGTCAGATTAATGGTTGGTTAAGTGAATTGGCTGCAGGAGCACACGCTGTCATATCAGACCATAGGGATGAACAAAGAGCTGAGCTTTTCCTCTAGTTCAGTCTTTATTACAGCTCCCACATACGGTCCGATACTACGACCGCAGATCTCAGATCAGTCTGTAAAACACCGGAAGTCCACTGAGGTTTTTATTTCCATAATATAGACACATGGCTCCGTGGTAGAGTTTAAAGTTCAGGGAAGATCAGGGCCTTGGCAAAACCTCAATGTTTTAAATTGTGGTTAGCTAACTAAACACTTCAGGTATAAATACTCATAACACTCATCCCTGACTTCAAGCATTCATGGTCGTGCCTCCTGTGAGATAACGTCAGAACATGATGGGTTAAATTACATGAGTGGGAGGAAGTTGCTTTAATAATGTGTCATTACTGTGACTGAGCACGATGGCTGTTGCAACAAGCAGCTTGAAGGCGGCTAGACGGACACGAATATGAAGATGGATGACACGACAGCTCCTGAACGGTGAAGCCGACTCCTCTTCATCCCTCCTCTTCCTCCACGTCAGTGAACTGGACCAAAACAAACGTCTGATAAAATTCCCTCAAAGGTTGTTTCTGTCGTTTTGTTAAAGTGCTGCTTCACACATTTAAGACACCACATATGATAATAGATTAACCATTTTAAATGTTCATTATGCTAACACACTAAGATGCTGATCTGATGTTAAGAGCTGCCTGATGTCGAGGGCAGAAAATCAGATCAATTCAAAGGAGAAAACAGAAGAGAGAAGCTCCACCAGGCTTCTCCTCTGTGTTGTTCTCCCGTCACCTGACGTATGGTGATGCATCTCTCCTCAGGAACCCAGGTGTGATCACTCAGTGGCCTGACGTGTTCTGCTGGGCTCCAGGAAGAGCTCTCCAGTCGAGAGAGATTAATTAGTTAAACTGGGGCAGACATCAGTCTTCTAACAAGTCTCTGCGCTGTCGCCAGGGATGAGGCGGGGGAGGAGGAGGAGGAGGAGGAGGAGGAAGAAGTGTTGCTGAGGCGCAGTTGAGTTTCATTAGTCTCCTCGTCTTCCTCTTTCTCTTCATGCCGGTACCTGGTGGCTTCGGAGGATGAGGACAGGCAGGAGGAAGCGAGGGGAGGGGGGGCGGGTTCGAGGCCCATCCGTCACTCTTATCTGGACACCGTCAGGTCAAGTGCACCACCTTCCTGGTGCCACAGTAATGATGGTCCCCCTCCCTCCTTTGGGCCACAGGGTCAAGTCTCCCAGTGTGCCCTGCTTTATCACCCTGCAGCAGAACCCTGTGGCTCTGACAGCCCCCCCCCCCCCCCCCCGTGCGTCTTAAAAATGATTTCACTGCTCTGCCAGATTCCTCAGCACCACCACAACACACAGTTAAACACCTTTTGGCTCAGAAGGAAAAAACTTTGCTGAATCTACGTGTTCCTTTGTTTCACATCAGCAAGGTAAAGTCCTCCTCTGGTGTTATCTGCTGAGGTAATTAGAGGGTCAGGGCCTTGCTCGAGGGCACATCGGACATAATCTCTACGAAAAGGTGAGCACACTTTTACCAGAGGATGCAGGTAATTGTCGAAATTGGAAGAGCTGATACGCAGGAGACGCCGATAACAGTCTGCAGCAGATCCCTTTGATCGTCTGCAGACGCTGAGGGTGCAATTCCCGTCTGTCTCTCAAGCTCATGGGTGCGTTTGTGAGGTCACGATTCATTTCTTTGTTACAATTAACACAGGAAGTGGACGAGGCCTTCAAGACTATGTAGTTGCAAACAAAATAAACTATGCAGCTAAAGTAATTTATCAATATAAAACTATTTATATTCTAAGCCCAGAACAGCTGAGAGCTAATCTCAATTCAATCCTCCGTTGGTATCCGGGATGTTTTGGGCTCACGTCCCGACTGGTGGGAAGAAGCAGTCGACTTGTCATCCATCTTCATATCCAGTCTATGGGCGTACAATCTCCATATAATCTATACTTTTACAAAACGGCTATTAACAGAAGAACAGGCCCTAATAACTCATTTGTTTTCATAATGTTGTCAGTTTCCTGTCTTCAATCACTTCAGGATCACGAGGTAGAAAAAACACAACCTGTGCAACATCCGTCAATGAGCTTCACGTGACATCCAGTTAAAAAGCACTGAATTGATATCGAGGATGAACTATGAATATCAAACTTGAACCTATCTGTATGTTTGGCTTGTAGCTTTAGTGCTGGGGATGTTAACGCAATAGTTTTGTGTCCGTAATTATAAGAGCTCCGTCCCGTTGCCACTCTCCTCTGCCGCTCATTGAGAGTGACATCTGGGAAGCCCGAAATAAAGTCCCTGGGTTGGGCCCTCTCCGCTGCGTGTAAAACAAACACACACAAGCAGGAACACCCCTCTACACACACACACACATGTGCACAACGGCGGCAGAGCGACTCATTATATGGTTGCATTAAACAGAAACATTTTCTTGGAGCGAACATCAAGGCATCGATTTTTATCTTTCTTGAAACGGGAAGAGCTGACATAACCTGAAAAGGCAAAACTGATCCTCAATCAGCGCTCCCGTCTGAACCTCTTCACTCTCGGGGTATTTCACAGCAGCCTTATCTCCCGGCTGATGACATTGTTTCAGTCACTTCACTTTCCCCCCAGATTTACATTGTGTTGAATTGTCAGCGGAGGGGAATCGCGAGCTTCTTTCTGCTCTGACAAAGACAGATTTGCTCCGTCCTCTCTCGCTGTCGCACGCCACACAAAGCCGCGGCGTCGTGACTAATCGGCTGCTGCATCCTCGGAGTTCTCCTGACATCTGATGCACTGCCTGCTCATCAGGAGCTCGTACCTGAGCAGCGGGGGAATAACAAAGCGTTTAGTTAAGTCGCAGAACATTTCTCCCTCTCTCTCCCCCCCCTCCCCCCAGCTGCTGAAAGCGCCCTGAATCTTTTGTGCGAATAAGAGCATCAGATAAATCCCCTGAACAAAAAAAACTGACTCCGACATGGACGGTGACTCAAAGTGGAATCGAAAGTCTGACTTCAATACACGACACAGTTCAGCTTTTCCAGGTCAGCCGGCTTCAAGCGATCACAGATGAATCTAAGGAGGGAACGGCTTTTAGAGAACAAAAGCACTCTGTGGCACGCTAACCGCTAACAGGACCTTTTCAATACCAATACCAAACCCTGCCCGTCTCCCTTTATCCACTTATGCATTTTACGACATAAATACAAGACGTTTTGATTTTAAAAAGAGGAGATTTGGATCATTTCTTCATAGTTGGTCACTTTAAAGTTTCCAAAATATGTGGAAATGCAAGAATTAAATATAACAAGAGCATATATTTAAGGAAGGTAAACCTATAGAGTGTAACCGAACCAAACCGGGATGTCGTTATTGAGGTCGGTCAATCTATGAGATCTGACCGTCTGCGTGGACGGTAAAAACATCATGGACCACAAAGTTAGAGATCTCTAATGTTATTATAAGGAGTTGAAAGGCAAATCAGTTTCCCTATATGAAGCTGTGGCAGGTTTGGGTTTGTTAGAATATGGCGGTCACAGGGTCGATCACCAACGCTGTGTGCAGTGCATTCTGGGTAAACATCGGGCTCAGGTCAGGTTGGGACAGAGCAACAGAAGTCCTGTCGGGTTTGGGTCGGGCTCGGCTCAGAACAGATAATCGCATCCCGAGCCGCACACTAATCTGTTCGGATGGTTTTCCCTACGCGGCTAAACATCGGAGCAAAAATTGACATGTAAACATTTTTCATTATATCAAACTAAACGCCTTCATGCCGTGTTACAATCACTTCATCTCCTCCTCTCCCGTCCTCCAGGAAGCCGTGATGCACGCACACCTCCTCACATCCCGGAGAAATCCCCTGTAGTCCTGTATTAGGTTGCCACGCTTGCAAAAAGGGGAAAAAAAATCTGAATTATAAATAAATAAATAAAAAAGGTAATGATGCTATTATCATGCTCTCTTACTATCCTGAGCGCCGCGCCTCACCTTTCTATTTGAATAATGATTTATAATCATATTAGTTCTCTCCGGAGCCCTGCTCTGGAAAAGTAAAAAGCTATTATCCAGTTGTCAGCTTCCAGGAGACGCCCTGGGAGATGGAGCGGCGATGCTGACACACTGTAGCTGCACACACACACACACACACACACACAGTAGAAACACACTCAGGAGCATGCATATATGCCCACGCTGTGCTATTCTGCAACACACAGAGTCACTAGTGCACATCCACATTAGCCTCCACATGCAGTCTTACACAGACACATGCACATACAAAAAAAAAACAGCGATTTGAAGCACAAGCTGCTCTGAAATTGTTGTGTTTGGTTAACCTAGCTGGGTGTGCCAGGCGGGTGGGGTTAACTGCAGGAAAATCACCTGTCAGTCACTGAGTGAGCTCAAAATACTGACTTCACAACATGCCCCGTGAGTCAGAACTCAAATTTAGCATTAAAATGATCTAATAGACAAAAAACTTAACAGATTTTTTAAAGTAATTAAAGCAAAGATGTGCATGAAGATGAAAACTCCAATTATCAAACATTTATTTTGGGTATAAGACATTTTTCCAGCCTCATGCATATCACTGAAGACTGAGAAAAACACATGAGACCCAAATGACAGTGAAATCTACAGTTTAAAATACATTAAAGTAAAAAAAAGACGACAGACACTGAGACGTATGTAGTCAGATAGTGAGGACGAGAGAAAATAAGATATTATGCATCACTGATCAACACTGTCACCTGCTCGGTCTAATCCTCTCACACGTTTAGACGGGTATGTATCAGGTGGGATCTGAGGGAACAGCAGACGTGTTTACATTGAGTCTTAAAAACTAATTTAGGACGGAAGCAGTTTGTCATTAAGTCACTTTTTACGTTTCAGATTGACAGAGCTGATATTGAAAAACCAGAGAAATGTAACTGTGACATTCACCTGTGGGTCTGTGGGTTTTTGTGTGACGCTGAAAAGTGGTGGTTTCCTACAATATGCATTTTATCACGGCTGTGGAGATTTGAGTAGATTTGAACAAACGTTTCTTAGATGCAACTAATCAATTGAAACGTTTATTTATTGTTATCAAAAGTAGAGGGTTGAACATTTTTATGTAAAATACAAACTTATAAAAGAAATATTTTTCTGTTGTGTTTATTTTATAAAATAAAACCTCTCATCAGCGCATATCAGCAAAAATAAACATTGATGCTGGTTTGTCTGTGAAAGCAAATTTGATATATGAGTATTAAATATGAATTTATTAATAATAGAATCTATCTAAACTTAATAACTTGATGAATGAAAATTATGCATTTTTTCCTTTAAAACTGGAATGACTTGTCTTTCACGAATCAAAGCAAAACAAAAACATTTTAATGTTATTTACTGTGCATAAAAAGTTAACACCATACGTATAACATTGTGTATTAGATTTGTTTGTTGAAATACTTAAGTCTTAAGTCTTCCACAGAGAGGTAGCTCTCATTTCCTTTCCACATCTTTCAGAATTGAGTTGTTTTTAATAATCCTCGATGTAAAACAGGGTTTCATTTACAGGATCACTTACTTCCTTCAGCTAAAAGTCTATTTATCATGTGTCAGAGGGATCCAGAGATCAGGAGGAGTCCGGTATCTGGATCATTTTCACCCCGTCTGACACAAAACCCCGGCTGCCACGGCACAAGGCTGCTAAATAGGTAACATCCATAAAAACGTCAAGCGGAAGGTTTGTGGTTCGCTGCAGGACGGGACGGAGTGAGACCTCCTCCGGGTCTATTTCTGTGGAGGAGATCTGAGAAGGAGGCGCACACATAAATATCAAAACACCCTTTTGCTCCGTCTCGATCCATCTATCAGTCTCTCACACCTACACACACACACACACACACACACACAAGCTGCTTACAGACATCTAATCTGGTGAGATTTACATTTGCAGGCCGTGGCGGCTGGTGTCAGGGTGTCATGTCTGCTGAATGTGATCTTCCATGTCGAGAACATTATTATCCCCGAGAGGAATTTAGTAGAGGGGAGGGAGCCAGGTGCCACCACCAGCAGCCCGGTCACACATGCCGAGAGGCTGGCGTGGCTGCTTTAAAGAAAAAGCATGGTGGGTTGCACACAGCGAGCCCATTCACCGGTGGCCTTTTTTTTGCCGCAGCCACCAGTCAGCTGCGAACAAGCCGGCGCTCTGACCCCGCCGCACCTCGTCTCGTCTGGCGTCCATTCAGGGACAATTTCCCTACAGGACCCTGGTGGCCGCGGACACAAAGAGCAGACCAGCCACCGGTAATTACACCATGCAAATGCCATTTAGGCCTTTTAATATGGCCGCTGTCGTGTCGCTTCAATTGGCCTGCCGTTTATCACCCGGCGCACACGCACATCTGTGGCGCCCAGGGGAGGGGGGGAGGTGGGGGTCATCTGTTCATTCATTCATTTGGAAATTTCCTCCTTTTCTTCCTCCTGGTTGGCTTCTCCTCGTTCACTGATTTAAAATCCACTGGGTCCCAATATTTATTTTCTCTATTGTCTGTCAGCCCGGCCGAGCAGAGCACGTTCTCCTCTGCTGTGAAACAAGCATCGCACACACCGGCGGTTGGGTTTGCAAAAAAGAGAAAAGGGAAATCATTGTGCATCAAATGTCAAATAAATGGTGAAAAACAAGGAGGTGAAAAGAGAGTCTGAGTCATCACGTGTTCATTTGAGGGAAGTTACAGTCGCTTCAGCGGACGTGTAAGTCACACGCTTCACCCGCGTCATGATATATTTACCGAGTCACTTCTGCTTCCGTCGGTGCAACAACGTTTCCACCGCAGCCAAGCGTCAAAACTGTTTTTGTCGTATTTTTCTTTCCATTTTCCACTCGGAGCTGTACGTAATGTTTCCAGAATGAGAAGCTGATCCCATCCCCGTCTCCAGGGGCCTGATTTAGGTGGAACTGAGCCTGGAGGTCAACTGAGGCTCCTCCAGGCTCCAATGTACATGCAAACACAACTCAGTGACTGATATGCAACACACGTGGTGTAGTGGAAACTGAGTAGTGTGTAATATGGATCAAACCAATTTAAAGGCCGTCTACAAACCAATGAGCTGATAAAAGACCACGTGTGAGATGACGAGAGGAAATACAACAACACAAACTACCTGGATCAAATAACCAGAAGGGCACAGTGTCTCTTTGTTGCTCAAGAGCACTTCAACCCTGCCTTACTTCCACCATTCCCCCTCTCGGATGCACCCACGTCCTCCCCCCTTTGTGGGGTGAGTGTGTGGGTGTGTGTGAGGGCCAAGCCGCCTCTGGGACAGGTAGTGACGGCCAGCTGGTTGGAACAGGTGTACAGACCGTGTGTTCCCGTCACACTCATCCATGCACTTGGCTGCCGACCAGAGAGTGATGGGTGCAAGCCTCTCCTCCTCTCTCCCCCTCTTTTCTCCCGTTCCTCTGTTTTTGTTCCTCGTGTCCGTCTCTCGTTCTTCACAGATACCTCGGCTCTCTCCCTGGCGGCCCCTCCTTTGTCCTGCATGGTCGGCACACAAACACACACAGGAACACGACCATGCGCGACCAGACAAACAGTGTTGGGTGTTGGAGGCTGATGGGGGGGTAACTACGCATGAAGAAAGCCCCACAGAGGCAGGAGGTTTGAGGTAAATCTCAATATTTCTGTTTCGTCCACACATCCCAGAATCATTCAGCGGGAGTAAGGAGGAGAACCGGCCTGTGTCTCTCGCTGGATTCCATCAGACTGATCCAGCTCTAAAGGTTTAAAGCAAATCTGGATCCATGTCCCCCCTCCAGCTGCAGAGGAAAAACAAAGACAGCACTTACTCATTTACTTGACACATGTTCGTCATAAAACAAAAACAAAATCCGAGGGCGGGTTTCACTCGAGGTCAGAGCGCAGCCTCGTCTCTCGTGCAAGTCGAGCCTCGCTTTCTTTTGAAGCACTTCCTCGGGTCGCGCGGTTACGGATGAGGTCATATCCTGTCTTCTCTGATCAGACCTGAGGGACCGGCTGCAGATGGTGGGGGCTGCGAGGTCGAGCTCCTCGAGGAGAGAGATAGCGAAAAGGCATCTTCCTTTGACTTATTGGAAAGTTTCTCAGGGTTCGGAGGAGGAGGAGGTTGAAGTCCTTCTTCTCTCTCCGGAGACGCTTTCAGTACGGGGACCGAAGCACTCGGAGAATCCCCCCCCCCCCGACATCTGAAACCTGTCATGAACCTGCCACGCCTGAAGAGCACTGCAGGGTTTATGAAGGTTCTCCTAAAGGAGCTCAGCTGGTAAAAAACCTCTGAGGGCCTCGAGTTTTCATTTGTCCTGGTTTCTACTGGACGTTCCAACTGTTGTGGACCTGAGCCGGAGCTGCTTCAACACATTGTATTGTTTTCTGTTCAGTTCCCTATAAATTTCTGTGGAACATACTTATTACATTTTTGAGTGTGTCACTTCAGAGGACCATCAGAAGATCAGAAATGATTTTCTTCAATACGTCCCTCATACTAATCTTTTAAAGACTGAATGAATAACTGGACCAAATGTTTCCACCTCCCTTTTTCTGTTCTTTACCCCAACTGACCAAACAACGCCTCCGCAGAACCACCGTTGTGTTCAAATTGTGTATCTGCTCCATTTGTCGCCGTGTTAAACACACATGAAGCCTTTTTGTAATGTAGCATGCCTGCAACACGCTCCAGTGCGACACACTGCAACAAAATAATGAACAATAACCACACTCCATAAAACACATGAGCAGGAACGGCCCTGAACCACAGCGGCTGTAATACCTGTCGGCTGCTTTGTCAATAACCGGCGGTGGACCCCGTTAATAGAGCATTATGGGAGCCCAGGGACCAATGGTGACAGGTGATTTATGTCGCCTCTGACGACTTCGGCCCTGCGACCGAACCCTGACAAAAGAAGAGGTAGATTGGAACAAGCAGAATGATGAATAGACTACACGATCCAGAGACCCGTCTCATTAGCGAGAGGAAAAGAGAGACGGAGCTCTCGCCATTTAGCTAATGTAGCGAGTCATTGTGTGTGTGCATGTGTGTGTGTATCCATCTGCATGCATATGAGTGTGTATGTGTATGTGTGTGTGTGTGTGTGTGTGTGAGAGTGCGGGGGAGACCTGAGCAGCTTGCTCTTGCCGCAGCAGTAGCAGGTTGGAAATTAATGACACACTAAATATATGGCGAGAGAGCTTGACCCCGCATAATGGCGACATATAGGATTAACCTTGGTTGTCACTTGGGGCCATTGTGATCCCACAAGCTGCTGTGAGTGCACAGGAGGCTGCAGAGACCAGCAGGAATCTGTGCTGCTGGGAAACATGCTGAATTATTTTATATCTCACTGGTTTGGATCTCTTGCTTTTAATAAATAAGCGAGAGATCAGAGAGTCGCAGGGAGGAGAAAGGAAAGCGTGGTTGATTAGAGGAGATGAGGTTTGACTTAAAAAAAGGAGGCTTCCTGGATCCTTGAGGACACGAGGAGATGTTCTGTCCTCTTGAAGCTTTTCAGCATTTTATGAGCAGCCCTTTATATAACGCTAGTCTTCTTATGTAACTCCCTATGCTCAAAAAACTACGAGATAGATTTGCACTAGCGTTGTCTTGGCTAGTGAAGTCTATAGCAATGCAGACAACAGATCTGAATACACCACCATCACCATTTTGAGCTAAATGCTAATATCAACACGCTATGACAATGCTAACTAGCGTCGGACTCATTTATTGGCTAAGAGGTTGTCGGAACATAATTCTGAGCTACATGAGCTTTTCATAGACGTGTGTGTTTGCGTTAATTGCGCAAATATGAATATAAAATGTCTGTTTGTTTGTTGATTTACAGAATAATGAAAACGCAGAAATGATGCACATTGTTTGTATTTCAAGTAAAAGAATGTGTGTATTTTTAATTCAAGCTCTATATATTTGTTTTTAGATATTTATAATAAAGCTAATGGTTAAACTGTAAAATATCAAGCCTCGATACCATTACGGGTGTGATAACAACATCTCAGGAATAATTGCAGTATTTCTTTCATAATAACTAATAAATATCGTCCAAATATATCAGTTACAGAGATGTTCTACTGCCAAATATTGATTTGCTGAAAAATCGATCCCCGACAGGCTCTAATGCTAACTTTCTCATTTTAGTATATCGCATTAAACGACAAAGTACAGCTCAGCGTGATGGGATATGATAGGATTCATCCTAAGGGGAGTATGAATTTACTTTCAATATTTTATAGCCGTCCAACAAACAGTTGCTGAGACATGTCAGTCCTTCCACACGGCCACAGCGCTGCTAGCGAGGGCTGAATGGAAAAAATTAGAGGATCTGCCCTGTTGTGTCAGAAGTCAGCACATTCACTCCTGAACACCACCCGGCTGCTTTTATTGCCATGATGGATTTCCCATTTAGCTTGACCTTATATTCATTAAAAGAGGATTTAAGCCCGTTAGAGGAAGGAGAAGAGAGAGGCCCCTTGGGGACCGTGTTTGCTCTGCTGGGCCCCCCGCCTGCGACACACACTTTCTCTCTCACACACACACACACACACACACACAGGCTGCCCCCCTCGGCCTATAACTCTCTCTCTCTCAGACAGGGCTTGTTAGGTGCGGAGGGCCGGGGAGGAGGAGGGTCCAGGTTTTATTAGTGGCAGCAGCTGCACTCCTCTCCGGCTCTATAAAAGGTGATTACTGCTGGTGGTAACAAGCTAATTGATTGCTAATTAGGCGGATCGGCTCTCTAAGTGCCGGCCCGTTTGTTGACAGATGTGGAGGGAGAAGGTGGAGCTGCTCGTGGGCGAGTTCAGGACATTGAAATTGGAGATTCGAAGAGAAAACGCTCAGAAATTCGCAGATTTAAAGCGGAGTCCAGAATGGTGGAGGTCAAACGCTATTGGATGGTGCCAGAGCAAAACAGCATGATTGATTCGGTGAGGGCTTGCAGTCGGAGAGGAAATGAGGGATGAATGGGGGCGGCGCATGGTCTGTCGGCGCACTCTGGGGACCGACGGGCCCCCGTATGCACGTTCTTATGGAAATGAGGGGCCAGGCGGACACAGAGGGGAAAGACAGAGAGAGAGAGAGAGAGAGAGAGAGAGAAGAAGAGGTTCAGCTCATCAAGAGGCACGACAGCAGGAAAACAGAGCGACGGAGGGGGGACCGAAAAAAATTCTGGTGGTGGGAAATTTGAAAGAAGCAAAAATGCTGCAGTGTTATTATCGTCCTGTCCTCGTTAAAGCCAACTACCTGCTTCTCCCTGTTGGTGAGGTCGTGATCACATGATCATATTTGACCCCAAAGAGTCAGAGCACAGATAAATGTGTTGAGCAGTGACTGTAAACAGAGAGTGAAGAGAATCCTGGTCCGACTGCTGGGAAAACAAATCTGTCACCTCACAATCAGAGAGTTCAGTTCAATCACTTCTTAAATCTGTTGTGTTTTCAATATTTAGTTTTTATCACAATCTTTAAAATCCGCTTTGTCTTTTTTTTTATTGTCACATGTTTAATATAAATCTCATCTTGATGCCTTTTAATTAGCAAATATAGCACTTTGAATTTTTATAATATAATAAAATGATTTGTTATTATCTTGTTATTTTTTGTTATCTTTGATTTTCTTACACATATCTGTATTATTGCTTTATCTCACTCTAAATATTATTATGTATTTGATTCACCTTGATTTTATTTTAAAGTAATTTATTATTTCATCTTCATTTTTAAATATGAAGCACTTAATAACCTTTGTTTTTTAAATTGCTGGAACTCACAATTCTTATTTTACAGAAGGAAAAAAATTGCCCAAACTGTGGTGATGGTTAAACGTTTTCATTTTTAGATCAGTTTTACATTAACAGTTAAAACTTAGAATTGCTAGGTTATTCAGATCGGTTTATTTTAAAAGAAGAAATTGAAATACTTAAAAAATAGATATTGTTGAAATCAAAATAAATAAAAAATAAAATAAATATACAAGTTTTACATTGTTATCACCATCTGATGCATATAAATGTATTTTGTTGAATATTGAACAGTGGTTTTTACAGTAAATATTAGTTTTGTTACACAGACAGAAATAATTAAAGGGAAAAACTAAATAAAGTCGTCAAAACAGTGTCACCGTGTGTTTGTGTTGATTTAATAACTTGTTGGAGCTGTACAGGAGAAAATAAACAATATCCTTCAAAACATGTTCCCTTATTTATCGATATAAACAGCCCGAAGGCCGCGACATCATTTTCATACACCACCCGCTCAGCGACCCTGGTTCTCCGCTCACTTCTCCACCTTTTCCTTTCATTTATCACCCGTCTGTGTAAGTTTAGCCCTGAGCTCGGCCCGAGGGCCCGGCTGCATGATTCTCCATCACTGCTCCCGTAGCAGGGGGAACACAGCCGGCGGGCCTCTAGAGTTTCCTCTCTGATGGCATTTGACGGGCCCATTTTCCGCCCGCCTGCTGGCTTGTCACAGTGGGTGGCGGGGACAACCACACCAGTTGTTTGGCAATTTACAGCCCTCGGGGTGAAAGGTTTATTGGAGCAGACTAGTTAGTACAGGGCTAAAATAAGGATTTGGAGAAGGCGGGGGGTCTCTGCAGAAATCCTCCCCAGAACTGTTGCCACCTGCCTCGAACCTCTCGCTGAAACACACACACACACACACACACACACACACACTGTACATGTGTACGGCCTTTTCCACACTGGTATGTACATTCATGGACACATCTGTTTGTGTCCGTCTGCTTTTGTCCCGTCCGCTCCCACAGACTCACTTAAGGGATAAAAAACCGAAGCCTCTCGGAACACGTTTGTTTTCTAAATTTGTTGTGCGTCTGTAAATCGGGATTGTTCGAGGTCCTCGTGTCGCCTCGAAATAATCCTCGTAATTCTCAGTGTGGAGGTAGGAAGTTTAACTGGTATTTCCTTTCATGGACACTGGTTTTAGGCTGAATGGAATTTATTTAGTTAGCTTAGCTTAGCATAAACACCCAAAACACGGCTTGCACAGCTTTGTCTATATGTTAAAAATATATACACTTAAATCACTAATTAGCTATTCCCTGTTTTTATGCTAAGTAAAGCTAACAGTTGCTTGTAGCCACGTGTTAAACACATGAATATAAAACTCTCAGCAAGAAACTAAAACCATTTACCAAAATGTTGAAGTACTCCTTCAAAATATGTTTTTTAGTGAATTAAATGTTTCAAATATATTGATGCAAAGGTTATAAAAAATGGAAGATAAATAAAAGGCCAACATTCAAAGTCACAGTATCTATTATTATGGGACGTTCAAGTCAAAATTTCCATTTGTCCAACGGTCCTTGAAGGCAGCATTATTGCTTTGCCCTCACATCCCAGATAAGGCGACATGTGACCTGTTTGACCTTGACCAGCCCTTTCCTGTCGTGTCGGGACCGTCTTCAGACCACCAGACAAGGTCGACCCGCCCCCCCCCCCCCACACACACACACACATCGCTTCTCTACCCCTCTCCATCTCTTCCCCGTCTCTCTCTCCATCTTATTTGTGTTTTTCTTTTTTTGTCGTTCCCTGCGTGGAACAGCCTCGTCTCGACACAGCGGGTGAAAGGAGATGAGCCGCGAGCGCCCGCTCTTCCTTTTGTCGGGTGGACACCCCCCCTCCTCCTCCGACCTCTCGCTCCCTCCGTCTGCACTCCATTGTGGGCGAACAATACTCTGCCACTGCCTCTTCCTAAACATGTAAGGGTATTAAAATCACCCTCAATATGAGCCACAGGGGTTGATGGGGCTGCGTAATGGGGGGGGGGCGAGAACCGTCATGCCCACACACACACACATGCACATGCACACAAAAACACACACACTTTGACCTATAGAGGGGGAGAACCCATTTGTGTCAATCAGGAGGAGTTCAAAAGCCAGGAAATATTCCTTCACACATTTACACACACATACACACACTCTCTCACACACACACACACACACACACACACACACACACATTCACACACACACACAATCAGAGGAGAGCTAAACTTGGCTGCACACAGAGCGTCAAAGATGTGTCAGTCAAAACACATGGCAACCAGGGGCCTCTCAGGGTGTGTGTGTGTCTGTGTGTGCATGTGGATGTATATGTGTGTGTGCGTCTGGGGGTCAAGTTCCTGTGAAAACACTGATCCCACCCAGAGATCCTCAGCAGGCCCGCCCGCCCACCCCCGCCCAGACCCACAGACGAAGCCGGATCCTCTCTCTCTTCCCTCCTCGCTTCATCCTCTGATGTGACTAAACACAGCGTTGCCATGGGGACCACGGATTCACGCTGTGATCATTGTCGAACTCATCCCCCCCCCCCACGATCGCTTGTTGTACTGCCGCGACTGTCCCCGGCTGTGGTGCCACGGCTTTCACCGGTTTACTGAACTGGGCAGGTGAAAATGGTTTTCGCCAGTTTGTGGCTGAAATATTTGTTTTTGTAATTTTCTGACATGTTTTGATTTTATGACGTATTAGGGTCAAAAGGTCAAACTGAAGAAGCTCGTGCTTTCATAATATTACAAATGAATTCTCAAATCCCTAATTTAACGACCTAACTTTTAGACTATTGTCGATATTTATTAGAGCTGTGACAAAAGATTATTGTCATTCGCTATTAATCCGCTAATTGTTTTGTCAATTAAAGTGTTACTCCACCAATTTGCACACATCAAAGCCTAATTACATGTGTATGGGTGTGTGAAGAAAAGTTGTGTAAAGCTTTTTAGCCTCCAGATGGAGATGTCACATGAGTCAACCTCAGTTTGTATTAAATCTGTTTAGTGTATAAAATACACAAATGTGAGGTTTTCATTGACCGTTTTATTTGTCCAACATTTCAAACACAAAGATTTTCAATTTACTGACACAGATGACAAAGAAAATAATCACATTTACAAATCAATCAATTTACTTTTCCAACTATACCACAAAAATTAAAAGGATGCACCCACTAATCATAGGAAAATCAATTATTACACAGCTTTACATTTACACTCAAAGTGGGCGGGCTTAAGGTTCTGATTGGACCATTAGGTGTCACTCACACAAAAATGCCTCCACACACAAAGACACACACTCTGATACGTCCCTGCGCTTGTCTGCTTATTGTGCTCTAAAGCCAACACACACACAGACACACACACACACCGAGGAAAGATGATGTATTCAGTCGCTCTTGAAGCCTCCTCTGCAGTGACCCAAGCAGACAATAAGGCCTCTCCACAATGGAAATGTTAATTTCCTCATTATCAGCCCTCTTAATTATTTGTTGTGACAGATAATTGCATGCAGGGCGTTTGATATCAGCAATAACCCTCTGCCTGCGTTGTCGGGGGGGCCTTGTCGCCTCTCCCGCCCCCCCGAGCGTCTCTTTTCACCGAGACAAAGAGAGAGAGCGTGCGCACGTAACCTTTTCTAAGCTCCGTGCCTCCTCTCCCTCGCCACAATAGGAATAAATATTATAGATTAATTAATCCGTGCTGATTATAATTTAATCACTTTGCCTCCCGGGGTCACTGTATTATTATCCCACTTAGTACGTGACTTGTACACACACACACACACACACACACAGACACACACACAGAAAGCAATGGCATTATTCCAAACCCTGACTGAGGTGTGGAGGCTTCTCTGCCACTTTACTGACTTATTAATTACCACTACAATTGCGTTACAAGGCTTTTGGCGCTTTTGGTGAGTTTACACACTCGCACATGCAGCACACGTGCACTTGGGTGGAAAATGTGCACACACACACACACACACGAGCACATGAGCACAGTTTAGAGTTAAAAAAAAGCTGAGTTGTGTTTAAATTCGCGACTTGGAGAATATTTTAAATAAAAATCAGAGGTAGTTCAATATCACGTTTCCCTTTCTGATAACCGATCGCAGGACCTGCACTCTGCGTATTGGCCGATACCGATCCAATACCAGGCCCTTTCAAAATAGATACCAACTAATATAATGCATTATAATGTAAATAAATACATTGTGAAAAGTTAGATCCTCATCGCCCATTGGATTCCAACATATTTCACCGCTTTAAAAAGTTTCCTCCAGAGCCACACGAGGGAAATTACAGTTTCTTCTCCTGTTCTGGAGTCAGATCCGTGGCCCTGTCCCTTTAAATCTCTCGGCAAAGACACAAATGTCACATTATCATTCTAATTTTTCTCATCTAGAAACATGGAACCGTCCAAACCCTCCCTCTCCTCTACATCAGATCTGGCTCTGCTCGGCACACATCTCCATGTGACACAGACTGAGGACTTGGCAAAGTCAGGTCGGCTGCGATTCAAAGTCATCTAGGACGTCAGGACACACAAAAAACACACAAAAACAGACTCACTTCGTAAACAAAGCGACAAAGCAGCAAAGTGACTGAAGGACGACTCGACACTTCACTGACACAGGAACAAGTGCAGCGACAAACACACAATCTGGAGGCGCGAGGAAGTGCCGAGTCAAAACACCAATTTCATGTCCTGTCGAGTCTAATTTGCGGCACACAGCAAACTGTGGGGGAGACATGTTCGGGGAAAAGATCGGGGGGGGGGGGGGGTGGAATGAAGCTATTTCTGCATGAGTACAAAATACAGTAGAAAATACAACACTGCTGCATTGTGTGTATTTTCCTTTCCTTTGTTTACATACTTTTACACACGTCTGCCTGAATCTTCATGACCCGATTAATTCTGCGTTTTCAGCAGGTCGACTGTTCAGGGATCAAACCACCGGGCTAATTATTCAATTATGTACTTTATTTCAGTGAGTGAGACACACACTGATTTGTCTGCATGTGTGTGTGTGTGTGTGTGTTGGTGTGTGGGTGGGGGGGCTCGACAGCAAAACCCACATTCCAACCCTCTCTCAAAATGTCCATACGAGGTAACTTGAGCTCTGTGTACAGGTGCAGCGTGCAAGGTGTTCAGTCTTCTTCTGTGAACACACACACACACACAAGTGCACACAGACACGCACACACACAGAGAGAGACACACAAACACGCTGTGCAGTCTAAAGTGATTTTTAACTTCTTACATTCTACACATGCCTTCCTTCAGTTTTTTTTCCTTCTCCCAGTGAAGTGCCGCGGGGGTCCATCTTCACACGCACACACACACACACACACACACACACACACACACACACACACACACACACACACACACACACACACACACACGCACACAAGCAGGCTGACAGCTTATCCTACCTCCCACATGTGTGACAGGTGTCAGGCCCAGTGGGAGCAGTTACGGCCCCTAAACCCTTGACATCTGACCCCTGACCTTCTCCACTCCGTCAAACCCCAGGCACCTGCAGAGGCCACGGAAAGTCTCACAAGGTGAAGTGGAACCGACTCGACCCGGAATCGGACTCGAAGGAAACTGGGCTGGAAACTTTTCACTCTGCTTTCTGGAAAGTTTTGTAACTTACTCATTTATTCCTATTAAGGCAGCAATGATTAGAAGATGAATCGATCAACAAAATGTTATTATTTGAATGTTTAAACAAGCTTTTTTTAAACTATCTGTTCAAATTAAACTTGAGAAAAATTTGAATTTAATTGAAATACGAGTCAGATAATCAATAATGAAAATACCTTTTATTTATTTGCAGCCCTAATTTATATTTATATTTTATTAGGACGATGCAAGAACACAATCCTGCAAATGTGTCGACCTGAAGTTTTTGAAATGATTAAATAATAAAGTAGAATAACTTTAAAAGAAGCATTAAGTATTCTATCACATGATTACTTATTGATCATTTCTAATTAAGTTCTATAATCTGGACAACTTTGGGTTTCTTTATATTAAATTGCCTCGATGTTTATATTTAGCAGCTTAAGAGAGAAAGAAAGGTAAGTCTGGGTTGTGAGTGATTTTTATTCCTAAAACTTTGCTCCCCTGAAGAACTTTTCAGTGGAAAACATATATGAAGTTCTAATTTCCCTCTCTGTTATTAATCTGAATCCAAAGACTGAACTATTGATCAGATATTCAGTTTTGTGATCAGAAAAATCCCGGCGTCCTCGTATTCGGAGAGAAAAACAAATAAATGCTTTTCCTTGTGCAAGTGCCGACGTGTTTCTGCATCGTACACACAATTTGAAGTCTTTATCAGCTGATCAGACATTAACATGTGTACGGTGCAAAGAACCACGCAAAAACACACAAACACACACACACACTCAAAGCGCCATGTTTTAATGAAAACGTCTATATCAAGCAGCTGTTTCCTGTATGTAAAGAGGGACAATTACTGTATGTGTTTTCCGTTTGATTGCGAAACGGGTGAAAGCTAATTAAAATTCACAATGATTAGCATATGCATTGTGTGTATGGGTGTGTGCGTCAGTGTGTGCACGCATCTGTGTGTGTCTCCTCACCCAGGGCTCCCCAGTGTGTCGGCTGTGAAGTGAGTTTAAAGAGGATAAACACCCCTTTAACTCTCCCCTCATTTCCTCCATGGCCTCCTTAATCTCCACACACACACACACACACACACACACGCAAACACAAACACACACACACACACACACACACACACACACCCACCCCTAGACGCACATGGCTGGCTGGAGGCTGACCCTTGACCCGGATAGATTTCACGGATTATCCCTTTTTTTGTCTGAGAGTTGCCTTTCTGATCTGCTACTTTGCCCCCCCCCCCTGCTTGTCCTCTTTCCCTTTCAGATTTAGCTGCTAAAGCTTCTCTGAGCTCTACCTGAATATTCAGGCTTTGTAACTCACACCAATGTTGTTCTAAAACGGTTCTACACAAGCACTGAGGTCCAGGTTTCTATCCTGACATCTTCCAGATGAGCTCCTATGGGAGAAGACCAGTGTACCAGTACTTTTCCACGACTTTTCCTGCCAGGCCACCAGTAAGATGTCGGGGAAGTATAGGCCCATGTGAGATTAAAGCAGGAATATGTTTGTTTCTTACAGACGAAGATGTCAACTTGGGAAGACGAGGAGATTTGAGAGCTTTTAGACACCAGAGTCGCCGATGCCTCCTGCTCAAGCTCCAAACTCTTCCTCCATGTTTGGAATCAGACAATCTTCATATGTGAAAAGCAAAACCTGGATAATGTCCGGACCTTTTCCAGAGTTTAAGTGTGAAAACATCGGATTTTGGTAGTTTTGGTAATCTTTGATAAGAGAGCGAGAGCAGCCTTCACATAACGGAGGATTGGAAAAGTGAGGGTTGAGGGAATCGAACAATTAAACACTTGTTGATGTGGAAAATAAGATAATTGTATTGGATATTTCTTCAGTGTAAAGAGGAGGGACAGAAGAATAAAGAGGAGGCAAAGCTCTTGATGGGATTCTGAGGACCAAAGAGAAAAGAGAAAAGAGAGAGAAATGAAGACAGGGATTTAGTTAAACGCCGCCTATCCCCCCCCCGCCCCCTCTCTGGTCTTTGAAGTGAACAGATTGCTTCCAGGGCAGAGGAGAAAGCCATGTACCCGCCATATATTCAGTGTCCCTGGTTAAACAGAGGACTTAGGCAGAAGAATAGAGATTAGCTGCACTCTCAGCATCTCATTACATCCCATAGGAAGCCATTCAAGTGGGCTTTAAAAGCTGGGTTTTCACTATTCGCCCCTTTCAACCAGTATAAAAAAAAAAAGAGAATCCCAGTCCCCATAAAAGCTAAAGCCTCCCGGAGCAGGAAGCAGGTATTTGATGCTAAGTGATATGTGAGGCAACGGACACACAACACAACAAGCGGCGAGCAGCAAACAGCGGTGTTGTGAGTGACAGAGGAGCTAATAGGAACTTGTAGCCTGTCAATCAACCTGGAGGGGGGGGGGGGGTATGACAGTGTCCCTCCTTGACCCTCCCCTCGAGCCGTCAGGGACACTTTGATTGGACAAGACACTTTAAATGTAACGTCTAATAGGACCTTGTAGCCTGTCAGTCACCGGAGCAGGAGACTGTCTGTTCAGCTTTACTGCGTCCTCCACACACACAGACACACACAGACACACACACACTGTCATACAGCACTCACTTGGTGTGTGTGACCTCAACACACTAAAATAGACCAACGCACTCCTGCACTGATACCTGCATTACCCACAATGCAACATGACAGCCAACAGCTTGGTGAGAGCTGCTGCTCTGTGTCACACTTGAGATATAAATATATATATATAAAGTTTTGTGTGAGATGAGACATAAAATACAGTTTTCTAATATATTTGTTTATATTTATTTCATATCATGGGTCAAATGATAAACTGCAGGTGAAAACCTAGAATAATATTTTGTGACATGTCCACAAAACAACAATCTCAACATGCAGAAGTTACTCAAACAGCGACACAGATGTTGTGAGAGGGTGTGTGCATGTGTGCGTGTGTGTGCGTGTGTGTGTTATATAGGAAACAGCACAATAAAACAAAACACAAAACAGACTGGAACATCAAACTACTGGCTGGCCCTAAAAACCTTAAAAGATGAATGTGTTCTTTGTTGCTTAATCTAAAGTGAACTGCACATGGTATCCTGGAGAGAGACTAAGTGTGTGTGTGTGTGTGTGTGTTGTGTGTATGTGCATGGGCCCACGCACTACTGTAAAGTTCCACCGTGCTTTGACAAGAGGTTAGCAGCACTAAAATAAACCTCAAGTGAACCGTTTGTCTGATTTTCCCATCACACTAATGGGACGTGATCCGGTTTCGCTGCGCGGTGCCAAGGAGCGTCCAGGGTGCACGACTGTCAAGACGCACTTCAAAGCCCCGTGGCCCGGCTGCACCGCGCCGGCCCCGGCCTCGCTGACGGGCTGCAGGACATTCCTGGGTTGGTTCTGCTCCTTTTCTTTTGTTATTTTTCTTCCCTAACCTCGACATCCAGCCTGTAGCGCTCAGAGCGAAATTACAGCAGATATTTAACCGGGGGGGGGAGAGAAGAAGAAGAGGAGGAGAGTGTTCAGGAAGTGTCTGAAATGAGAAGATCATTGACATGTGTGATACCTGTCCACTCAGTAACTGGCATGTTCGATTCCGCATTATCCAGAAATCAGCCAAATAAAATCCCAAAAGGACCAACACTGCCCTCTTGGAGGATCTGTGCCGTAGCCATTGGGCGATGGATAGTGATGTCCCACCAATACTCGTCCAATCGTGAGTCAACCTGAGCTGTCAATCAGAATACGAAGAACCAATCAGGAACACTTAAACGTGGCAAACGGCCTACAACGTGTTAGTGTGGATGTAGAT
The DNA here is from genome assembly GCF_949316205.1 of Platichthys flesus. Taxonomy (NCBI): domain Eukaryota; kingdom Metazoa; phylum Chordata; class Actinopteri; order Pleuronectiformes; family Pleuronectidae; genus Platichthys; species Platichthys flesus. The sequence goes on along the minus strand of NC_084966.1, from coordinate 3,822,740 downwards.
TCACACAGGAAGCCGAGGCAGCTCAGGATGTAAAGAGGAAAAATAAAACTTCACTGGAAGCAAACAAGCAGCCAGAACAATTACCAGCATCCTCTCTGCAGCGAGGGGTGGGGGGGGGGGAATGGAGGATGGTGTAAAATGTGCTCTCAATATTTACTGCGACCAGATAGAAGCCGCCACTTGTCAGAACCACGGAGCCGTTTGTTTACAGTAATCACACCGAGCGGCGCTGCCACCGGGAATAAAGATACTGCTGCTAAAGAAAAGTCACCAGAGTGTATTAGCCCTGTGGACGTGTGGCTGTAACCACACTGTGTGCTTATTCCACAGTACTGCAAGTATTAATACAATTCACCAGTTTCCAGGCTCCACTGTTCAATTTCATTTCCCTCCACTCACTGATGTAAACAAGTGAACAGATGATAGTAATAGGCTAAGACCAAGCAGTGATAGAAGCCACACAGCAGGGGGTCCTACAGAGAAGCAAATCTACTTTGATCAATGTTCTTCTAACAACTGATGAAGTGAGTGTTTAATGGGAAGAATCTATCAATCCATGTTTTCTTCTTAAAAACAAAAACATTGATCTCTGTCTTTCACAGATAAACTTCACATGAGCACTCGTGGAAACAGGAAGCAGATTGTCGACTCACAGTTTGTTGCTTCATTACAGAAATTACTACAAACACGAGAAAGGAACTCGACCATGGGTTTCTCTGTTTTAGAATCTTTTGGCTTCACTTCTCTGGTTCAGTCTCACGACTCAACACATAACTTATCACTGAAAAGAAGACATTTGGGCGATGCATACACACTGTACACAAAGCCACACACACACACACACACACACACACACACACACACACACACACACACACTAGAAGTTTGTTGGTCTCCCAGAGAGGGCCGACAGATGAAGTGTGATGTAGTGGAGAGTAGTCATTTGCAGCACTGGGTGGCCTGTGGCCTGTGGCATCACTACTGTCCCTTTCATTTAGAAGTGCCTGGAATGGTGCGGGTGGAAGAGAGTACACCTCTGTATCTGTGCGTGTCTGTGTGTGTGTGTGTGTCTGTCTGTGTGTGTGTGGACTGAGCTGAAGGCCAAATGAAAGCAGATCACAGTAATCCGAGTTGACGCGAACTTTCCTGAGACGACACAGAGCAGAGATAGAGGCCTGGACCTGATTGCCAGCTTCTTGTAGTCACTCTCAAACTCCAGAAGGAAACACAGACACACACAGACACACACGGGCCGATCGACTGAATGACTGACGCACAAACAAATAGACAAAGACAAGACGGGCATTGAAAGTGCGCTCTTTCAATCTCATTCTTAAAATCTGGTTGTGATATGAAGATACATATCGCTTTACATTCCTCGGGTCATCAAATGCAGCAGCCTGCAATCACCGAGCCCGGGTTCCTGGCAGAGCGCTCAAATTGCCGGGGGAGAGAAATGGCAGGATGGCTCTGTGGTTGAAGACGGATTCCACCAGCGAGCGCCGGGTTCAAGCCCCATTAAGTGTCTGATAGCTCACATCCTACAGAGGTGTCCTTGAGCAAGAGGCTGGAATGCAATCAGCTGCTGGATAAAGATGCTCAGCAACTAGTTCTGTGAATATAGAAACAGCTCCAGCTCAGAGAATCAGATATTTCACAAAGGTTCAAAGGATTTCAGTTCTGTGATCGGACTCGATGGAGACATCTTACGTGATGTGGATATCGAGCCAATGACCTGCCCTGAAACATTCCACGTCCATTTTCACAAGTTTGAAAAAGTGTTGGCATCCTCCCCCCCCCCCTTCTTCTGTGTAGCCAAAATGCGACTTTTGAGTTTTTGAACTCAGTTCTCCTGTGAGAGCAACATCTGTGCATGTTGCACGACTTGTCAGCATGAATGAACTCACAATAGCCAACTTTAAAAGTTGGAAGCGTGCAAATTGAGACACAGCGGTGGGTCTCAAACGATTTCCAAACGATTGTTTCAGGGAGAAATCTGATCTGGATTCAGTCTCGGCATTTATTTAATTATTCGTGGCTTTTCCCTCTGAGCTGCAGAGCGACAGTTGGTTTCATCGTGTTCTTTTTGTACCCTCTTTGTTTAAGAAGAGGAGCCGTGAGACAGAAACATGTACTTTTAACACAAAGACCTCCTACACTCCCTCTACAGCCCGTGGCCCTCGCAGCAAACACACTGTTATAGGTTTTAATGTGGACATTCGGCTCATAATTTGCGTTCAAGTGGACATATCCTGTGTCAGAAGTGAAAACGTCATCCATATAAAAGCACTGTTAAACCCGCAGACTGGCCATGATCCTGTTTCACAGCTCATGGGAACCAGACAGTAGCTGCAGGAGGAACAGGAACCTGACGGCAGCGTTTCAGGGAACTGGAGAGCGGGAATCGAACCTGGAGCGACGTTGATGTCGGCGTTTTACGACCTTGAGACGATCATAAAACGTGTGGTGTGCACAGGTTGTGCTGCGGCAGCGCGGTTTGAGACGCCAGCAGGAGGAAGACAGGAGCTCCACACTCCCACTCAGGACGGAGACAAATCAAAAGAGACAAATGAGATTCCCAGGTTTTCCAATAAAGTTATGGAAATGGATCTGCTTGATGTTTGGCTGGAGGGAGACGTGATGCTGAGGCCTGAACCTCCCGTCTCACTGAATCTCAACATTTAGATTCCCACTAAAGGAATAGATGACTATGGTTTGGCAGAGTTAATGGTTTAATCACATCAAACCATGACATGGACTGGGAGACATAATCTGTCTTAACGGCTCATGAATTCTGTAAGTTTCTTGGATTTGACCATATTTCCTAATGCCTGAGTTAAAAACATCATCTAACAAATTGAATCATTAGCTTAGCTGGTGAAGTTTTTAGGTGTAAATGTGTGTTTGATGACACTGATAACTGTTTACACACACACACACACACACACACACACAGACACGCACACTCTGGGATGGAGACTTCTTCCAACCACAGTATCGTCAAGATAAATAAAGCCGAGCTGGTCTCTGGGCCGAGCGCTGACTTACAGCGAACGTGAAAGAATGCAGATGTCAACATCTCCAACCGGCCACAAATTGGTAGTTGGGACAATACTGAGGTTTCCACCCCCCCCCCCCCCCCCCCCCCCCGCTGTCCCATCATCCTCTTCTTCTCCCCGGGATCCCTCCCTCACTTTGCCCATAGTGAGAAATTAGAGGAAGAGATGATTACTGTGTTGTGTCTGTGTCAATATCGGGATTGAAACGTTTTCGCCTGTTAATGGTTTGTCCCCGAAAAAACTGAAACTACTGCTGCAACCATTATAAATAATATCACTGGTTAGAAAGTTAGAATTAAGAGCATCGAAAGTTTCCGTTGGTGGGAAAACACTTTATTTAAATTACCCACCTACACGTTTGACAGGGAAGTTCAAACCAGGACACGAGTGGGGAGCCCGTCCAGGAAGAGGAGCCACCCGGTTCACAAGAGGGCATCTTTCATTCTCAAGAGGGAAAACAGAGAGAAGCTGGCCTGTGGACGCTCATGGAGGAATTTGGCACCGAGGAATCGCACACATAAAAGACGATGCAGAGGGGACGAGCGAGAGGGAGGAAAAGAGAGAAAGAAAACGTCACAGGCAGAAATAAGACAATGTGGCTGTTCTGACACTTAATGTCAAACACGTTCGCGATGAAGAAGAAGGGAAGTGATGAAAGGATGAAGAGGGGGAGTTACCATCGTCTGGAAATTAGTGACAGTATCGATTTACTTAACGTTATTGCAAAAAGTCTCCTCGAGGCAAAACGAGGATTATTATCATCGGTGAAAAGGAACAAACACGACGCTAAACGAATCACTGATCATGTGGAGCATCTATTCTGGTGGTGAACCTAATTCATGGTGTCACTCTGGGCTATTGGCAGGAGGTGGAAATCCCCCTGTCAGGCCAAGAGGAGCAAACACTCAATTGAAACCAGGAGGACGAGAGACACAATGAGAGAGAGAGAGAGAGAGAGAGAGAGAGAGAGAGAGAGAGAGAGAGAGAAACGTCTTCTAACAGAGGATCAGCGTGGAAATGAAAACACAAGGCTCGGAGACTCACTTGGCAGGGCCGGGCGTTTGGAGTGAATTAAACAAACTGAATTTTACTCTCTCTAATGTCTTCATAGAAAACGGACGGTTTGGTAAAAGCTCAGCGGAGGAATGACTGAAACCCACCGACACTAATCTACATGCGTGGTGTTAACGTGACTGTTTATAGCAGCTGATTGACATTTCAATGAGTTTGAATTATCACGTTAAAGTTTTTCACAGCTGATTATTGTTTGTAAAAGACACAGGACATGAATCACGCCGTCTGAGAGTAAATATAAAAACAAGGCCTGTTTGATATTTCCCACACGACCACAGGACAAATGTTGATTACAAATGAGCTGCCTCATTTAAACATAGAGCAAAGTTTTGATTCCACTTTGACAAAGACGTACAAATGCACTTTAAAAGCTGGAAGTCTGACTAGTGTGGATTTTTGGGCCGATACCGATATTAGGGGCTAAACATTTGTAATTGCGATAACAGTTAATAGATATATGATTCCTAAGATGTCTTGATTCGAATCCTGTGATCGAGGTTTGATACTTTATTATAAATAACTCATACTGTACATGATGTTGACACACGTGGGAAGGTGTCCAGTTAAATGTCCAATGTCTCCAGCTAACGTGCAGCGTGACTCTGAGACGTATAATGACCTGTCACAGCTAAATCTAGAATAGATGAGGGAGCGTGCATCAGGTCTGATAACCTCTACAAACAGATCTTCCACATCCTCATGAGCTCATAACCTTTTAATAAACAAAGCATTTGGAAGAAAGTTTTTTCAGTTTCTTTCCTCGAGTGCAGGGAGATAAACAAGATGGAGTTTGTTTCCCTTTCACAACACGTCCACCGGATTCTTCTTCTTCTTCCTACCTGCAGCCTCTGGTTCTGCTTCCTCCAGGAACTTATGGGATTTGTAGGAAAGTAAAAAGCAGTCCTGGTATTTTGATAAAGCTTCCTGGGCTGAAACATAACTTACATGAGTCAAATACAAACAGACACATGCCCACACGTGTGTAGTGTAAAGTGCATACAGCTGACTGACGACTAAATCAGGCTGAGGAGAGGCAGAGATGTAAAAGAGAGCGCACTTCATTCCCATAAACGAGCAGGCATTAATTTGATCAATATGCTCGGAGGAGCCTGACAAGTTGTGTTTCTTACAAAAGATGGTTTAACACACAGTCACACACACACACACTCACTAACACACACAGGCATGCACACACACAACCTTTGCAAATGAAGGTTTAACGAGGGAGACGTGGGCAGAAGAGTGAGTGAGATGATGGTTGTAATGTCAGAGACAGTCTGTCCCACATGGTTCCCATAAGTGTGTGTGTGTGTGTGTGTGTGGGTGTGTGTGTGTATCTCTGTGTCTCTTTGTGCATGCTGCTGTGTGTGTGTGTGTTGCATTGGAGAGTTGCGACTCTAAATCATAATCATCTTTCAGAAAGGATAAAGTTTGGGGAGGTCGAGGGAGCAACGGGATATTTAGACGCCAGCACACACACACACAAACGCACACTATCCCCAAACACACACATACACACATACACACGCGCACAGACACACCCACACACACACACACACACACAAACACATGCAGCAGTCAAGTACATCTTGATCACACTGTCAGCGATCAGTGCCAGCACCCTCATCTCTCTGTCCAAACCCATATTTCACTCTCACTCTGTCCAACAACACCCACACAGACACACACATATTTATCCACAAATATGCACACACACACACAACACACACGACACAATTTCTGTGGAACAGCTCATCCGTCCTGCTGATGATCTGACGGAACACAGATGATCACAGTAAACACACACACAATCATTATTAAGTATATAATCAGGAAGCAGTGCGATACGACCTCACACAGCCAACACACTGGACTTATTAATACTTTATATAAAAGACGGATACACTATATCAGTGTTTTGTGTTGATTTGCAATCAGTGAACTGCTTCAACAGTTGACCTGAAGAAGAAATACCTCCACCTCCAGAAACTCAAGAGTAAGACAAGAAAGAAAACATATTAAAAAGTAAATTAAGGCGAAAGCAGAGTGAACTTTCAGAGAGAGTCTCCCGGAGACGAGCTGGACGGTGCAGAAGTGCTGATGTGGCTCTTTTTGTTTCGCCACCGCTGACGAGCTGCAGGCCTTATTCATAATGTGCTCACAGTTTAGTAATTTGTTGAGCCAAGGATTTCACAGGAAAATAACCTCCAGAGCAAAGGTGACTTAAATCGAGAGGCGTTGGGATGGTTTGTGGTTTCCAATGGGAGCAGCACGGGGGACCAGTATCTCCATTTCCCTGTATACATATATTTTATCAGCTTTTAAATGGAGAAACAAAGTCTGTTCAAGCATAAGATTCTAGTAGGTGTTTAAATGAACTTTATAAGAAAGATATTATGTTGTACTTTCCAGTTATACTTTGTATTTGGAGTAAATCATCAAATCTCTGTCCTCTTGTGAAGTTCAAACATTTCCTTGCTGAAGTTTATAGTGTGTATTCATTAGATAAAGAAGACCTGGCTGCTATCTGTCATCAAAGTCACATCAGCAGAACTATAGGGGACCCGACACGCTTCCTTGTGGGACACCTTTACCAACGTGGCATTGATTTCACCACTGTGGTAACTACAATCTGAACTCTACTGGAAGGACAGGATTTTAACCTAAAGCCATCAGAAATAATGTAAATCAACTTATTTTCATTTTGTATATCATTACAATCAACAGTTTCAGATCTACAGAGTGTAGCACACTGTTGTTTTAACCGGCTATTTAAAAAACGCTTATTTTACAAGTACTACAAATGTACTTTTGAGAGTTAATTATGTTAAAGTAAATCTACAATCTGATTCCACTGGTTGAAGAGACAGGTCTCCCCACCAACCCCCAAAAAAAAACCCAGTTTCAACTTGTATGTTAAGTCAAATCATGCATTTAAGTGCGTTAATGACTCGGCGTGCTGGAGCAGGATTCTAACCGCCTCCCTCAGGGCCGCGGCTGTCGCTGCCTGTGACCTCTGACCTCGCCGTTCTCCAGGAGCCCCGAGATTAGACGATCTGCCCGGTCAGTTAATTAGTAAGCTAACCTTTCCTCGGATGGGAGAAATTTGTATGCTCTTGTCTCAGGGCCGGCACATAGCTTGACGCCGTACGAGCCGCGCACTGAGCTACGTGTCAGTTTGTGTTGACCAATTCCTGCTCCGGGCCACTTCCACCCCATAATTAAGTGAATTATCTCACAGCGGACAGCGCCATACATTCCCGCACGGCGAGCAGAAGGCGGCTGGCTGCTGAAGAAGCTGCCCTGACAAAACGGCCTCTCTGTACATAGATAATGAGGCAGGGGCCTGACAGGTGGGCCCTGATTAGGAAGGAAGGTCCTGTGGTGGGCGGGGAGGTAGCACACACACACGCACACACACACACACATGCACACACAGGGCTCACCCAGTCTGTCCCAGTGCGGTAAACACACTCATCAGAGCGGAGGCTGTCCCCGGAGAGGAAGAGCATGTTTGACATCATTAATTGGCTTTTTCAGCGCAAGGAGTCAGAGAGATGAAAAGCTTTATCAAGCTGAAATAATTAATTTTGCCTTCACAGCCCTGAATCTGCTGACACTTCACTTCTCTCAGAAAACGAAGAAGGGGGAAAAATTACCACTTTTTTTTTTCCTCCGTCTCCTCTTTCTTGATTCAATCCCTCTATTAGCTTTCTTTTTTTTTGCGGCTCCGGCTCGAGGAGGCATGTTAACGGAGGTAATGTGCGTTTTGTATTATAATATAAAAGGGGATTTAATTAACTTGAACCTGTATGAAAGGGGAAAAGGTTAGCTTTATCTCCACCACTTACAAAGGCCATAGATTAGAGGGGCCACACTATGTGCCCAGTGCAGCGTACATATTATTTCCAATTAATTCTAAATTACAGAGAAAATTATAGGGGGTTTGATAATACACCATGAGAAGGACTAAAACTTTAATCACTTCCACTAACAGAGCTCCGGTTGGATAATTAGTTTAATTAAGCTCTTTGAAAGGCGCCCGCTTGCCCGAGCGCTGAAAGTTTCCACGACTCGTGAAGTTTAACAGTCGAGCCGAGATAGTGAGAAGTGGGCAGCGGCGTCCGAGCCCATTAGAAATACAGCTTGAGACGACCTTTCACTCAGAGTGAGCAGACGTGAGTCCCGTTCTAGATCAGTTACACACTCACCATCCTGTGCCTGCTACACAAAAGAGGATTTCAGGTGATGAGGGACACTTTTCCTTTTCTTTTATTACGTATTCCAGATCAGAGCATCACAGGAACAACAAGCTTCACCAATCAACACTCAGAAATCCTTCGTTTAAACTCCAAGTGTGAGTTCCTGTGTCTCCTCTTCATGCAATTACAACGATTACACTATACTCCTGCTGCTGGAAGTTTGCTTTCCCATCTCTCCTGCCCTACATTGATTATCTGAGTGTTAATGTGACTTATCTCTGCATCTGACTCCAATTATCTGGGCCAAAGGAAGAGGTTGGCAAACAGTCCGAAACAGCAAATTACACCGCTGCTGGTTCCAATGGTTCCAATTTCCTTGACACCAGATCTAATTTAGAATAATCATTATGTATTCCATAGACTACCTGTGAATAAATCCCTCTGTTAAATGTGTTTTTAAATATTTTTCCTTTCTGCTTCCTCCTCCTCTGACGTTTAATAACAACCAGCGTCACAGCAGCTCTCGCTCCTCAGGGGCTCTTTGAGAATTTTCCCTTCTGAAGCATTTTGGAGAATATGAAGAGAATAATAGAGTCAACTACAGACACACACACACACACACACACACACACAATCACACACACACACACACAATCACACACGTACAAATACACACAGTGTTCTCCGAGCCTTCTGGTGGGAGGGTTCTGCTTCACTTCCCATGTGAAGAAGCTACATATTAAACCAAATTCATGTGTGTCACGTGTGTGTGTGTGTGTGTCTGTGTGTGTGTGTGTGTGTCCCTGCTCTCTACAGTACATTAGGCTACTGCCTTGCCTCAGTGGCTCTCAGACATACACAATATTTACCCTTCTCATTGGTCACAGGCCTGTGCTGTTGTTGTGTTATTGTGCTCCGCGCCCTGAGTCTCCCACACTGTTCAAAAATAAATACGCTCGATTATTAAAAATAAAATATTGCCCCGGCCTCGGGCCCTGTTCAGTAGCAAGGCAGAGAGTCATACATTAATTATAATCACTACATTAATTAGTTTACCTTTACTGTCATCCCTTTTATCTCTATATAGGAACGACTTAAGATTCAAAACACAACGTTAGATAATATTATAGAATATATACATATACATTTTTAGCATGAAGACAATGTCACTAAAAAAAAATTGTTATATAAATAAATGTAGCACTGTTTCATATCACAACACAACTACTCACCATTAGCTGCAATTAATCTTTGTTGACATACTGTTATTACCATACAGTATATACATAAGAGTACTCACTACTTAGCGCATTACTAATGTACAACTTTTATATTCATATAATATTGAATTATAAACATTATACATGCTTGAAATTGGAGACTATTCCTGTCTATATATCATATCAGTGCATTACTTAAATACAATTCTTATATTCATACAATATATTGTAAACTATACCTGCCTATACATGTATAATATTTACATACTATATATATTTTCATATCAATTGTCTTTATTTGTATTCTGTTATACTTATATTATACGATATCAAAATATATATACATATAAAAAAAAGTCACTTCCTATGTACCTCAATGGTTTTTCAATAACGCTCAAAGATTAATGCTGAGATAAGCATCACACAGGATAAATATCTTAGATGAAGTTTTCCCAGCAGTAAATGTAAAGTGACAATTATTTATTTATGCTCAGTGTGCGCTCACCAGCGCCGGTGGTTTATTACTTTGAAGCTACACAACGGCATATGCAGCAATTTTAATTAAGACTAATTGTTTTCTTTATAGTCACGCTTAGGAAAACTAATTAAATGTAATGCCGGCAACATTTCCCGTAAGAGCGCCGACACTGGTTTATCCACAGTGGGATGGTGTCTCAGAGTTCTGCTCCATTATGCATTAAAGTTCCACACAACTCAAACACCTGAGAAAGTTGTTAGTAGCAATGTGTGTTTGAAAATGACTCGAAAGTAACACAATTACAGTCAAACCGCTGTTTGTCTCAGGATCTCGTTGGTACAAATTGCAAGTTTCACCTTAATAACCCAGTTTAAAGGCCAAACCGCAGACTGGTGGTGTTCCACTGTTCCACTGGGAGTTGAGAGCATTGTTGGTTCAACCCTGACTGAGGTGGTTACAGGAGTAGAGGGAGTGGAGTAGCTCCTCTGAAGTGCACAGGCCGGCACTGATCTGGTTTTCAGTCCGTCTCTGTGATCGTTTAACGGGTTGAGAAACTACGTCTTACATGTGCTCCACGTTTGCTTGGAAATTACTTTAATGTGCAAATTGTTCGTGGTGTTCCAAAAACTCTGCAAAAGGAAGCTAATGTTTACTGTCAGAAATAGAGTGGATCCAAGTGCAGAGTGGCTTTGCATGAAGAGTCCCCGGCTCCGATCCGCGGAGTTAACACAAGTCCACATGGTCCACATTCCCAGCGTGGTCTACGTAGTACGAGTGTTTAGAGTCTGGATTCAAATGGAACCATGTGGTCTGGAGTGCAGCTGGAGCCAGGGCCATGTGGGCATCGCCAGAACAGATGCTGAACACCAATCGGAGCTTTAAACTTTTAAACTCGGAGCTGATGACGGGCAGTGACGTGAGGCCTCTTTATCTTTAATAACTGAGAATGAGAACCTGCGAAAAACATTCGTGCTGTAAGGATTCAGGGCTTTTTATACAAGTGTTCGGTCCTGCTCTTACTTTTATGATTCATTTGAGCTGCAGCGGGGGGAATCCAGCCAGATGGGGGGGGGGGGGGGGGGGGGTAGAACTGGTCCCATTTACAAAGGAGTAGTTTGAGAAATAAATGTATTTGCTTTCTTACCCAGGAGCAAATGAAAAATACTGTTCTCATAATTTATTTTACAGGTCTTTTACTTTCTTTTACGACCTCTTCAAAGATTATTAAAGAGGAAACAAGTCCTGACCTCGGTGTCTAATTGATCCAAGTGAATATTTATCCATTTCTTATTGGAGTGGACTAATTCCAGGTGAGGTTCCTGTAAGCTTCCACTGCACCCCCGACAGTCTGTGATCATCTCAGACCAAGAAATCTGATAAAGTACAGACTTAGACGGATTTGGTCGCGGCAGCTTGCAGGAAATAGCCATATCCTCTGTGGGCTCTGTGTCCACACTGGATGACGGCCGCTAATTGAAAACGAAAAAATAATTACTGTCTTAAGAGTGATGGACGAGACACCGGGGGACGGCGCTGGGTGAGGGAACTCTCTGAGGGAATCGCTGGTTCCACTGGGAATCCATCTTTTGTCATCCAGTCAGCACCCGAAGGGATCGACACACATTCACGCACAGTTATTAGCTTTGTGTGTACGGGATTGAAGTGGACTTTTAGCCCAACAAATCCTCACACACACACACACACAGACACACACACACACACACACACACCTCCATGTAGATGCAGGTATTAAACAGACCAACACAGATGAAGCACATTGGCCTAATCCTAAGAGGCTGCGTTGTGTGTGTGTGTGTGTGTGTGTGTTTGGTGTTGTCTGGTGTGTCCTCATCAGCAGATTCAAATTGCCAGTGCAGCCTAGCATGGAGACCCTAATCCTAGTGTCTCTGCTCACTGGTATTCACATGCGTCCCAGTGCTCAGGAGCAACGCATGTCAATCCAGGACAGAGATTCATACTTTGAGTTATGATTTTCTTCCTGATCCTCATCGCGTGAGAGTTGAAATGAGAACAAAACGGAAAAAAAGGAGATGAGCACAAAGATTTTTGTGTGAATGGAGTTGATGAAAGCCGACGCTCCATCCATCTTGTTCCGGAGACACCGGACCCGCCCCCTTTTTGCCTTTTGGTTGCTGAGTTTAGCTCCACCTCTTACCTCCCATGTCAAAGTTAATCTGACACCGACAGATGAAATCAATTCCCAAACGACAGACACCGACCTGGTGTTTAGCATTTAGTGCAGCCATTATTATTTTGTGCATTTAAAAACTGTTTTGTGTGTCATTCCTTGAATTTTTGTGTTATTTTGGCTTTGATTTTGTGTATTTCCTGTGCTGTTGTGTAATCCAATGCCCTCTCTTCACGTTGTGACACGTCAGGTTGTTAGTCACTCGGTTCTGGACTCCAGACCCGGTGAAGTGTGCTGGTGTTAGCCGTGAATTCAATTCCAGAGTAAGACGCAGAGTGTTAAGCTACACACTCCAAGGAAAGGTGTCTGAGTGTGTGTGAGCCTGTGTGTGTGTGTGTCTGTGTGTGTGTGAGAAACAGGAGTGAAGAGTGTGAGCGGATGACTAATGTATAATCTGCAGAAGAGCACGTTCAAGTGGCGTGTTCGGAGCACAGCAGTGCCGGCTCAGCGGGAGCAGCCTGCCTCTCAGTCTGTTGTCTGTCGCTGCTTCGCCCGAGCAGCCAGGCTCTTCTCACACACTGACACACACACACACACACACAGACGCACACAGACACACACACAGGCAGGGCTACATCTCTGAGAGCAGGCTGCCTTTTCACAGCAACAACAAACACTCTCCTCGCGACATGCCGCTACATGGGAGACGCCACAAATAGCCGCCTGGATTTGAAGAAAACATGTTTTGAAGGGGGTTGTGTGTGTGTGTGTGTGTGGGGGGGGGGGGGGGGGTAGTCACGTCAGCGGTGTGGACTCTGCTGTAAGAATAAACCACTCGGAGCCATAAACCTCCTTCTTTTGTCTTGTTTCACGCACGGAATAAAGAATCCATTTCCTCATCATGGTTCTACGACTCTAACTTGTGTGCTTTGCTCTCCATAAAAAAAAGAAAAAAGAGAAGAGGAAGCAGTTTATCAGAAGTGAACTCGTTGCAGGATGCTCTCGCTGCAGCTCTTTAAAGAGTCATTTAGGATCCATTACAACGTCATCAAACCTCATTGACCTCGGGGTTCGGCTTCAATAGCCCCCTCCACACACCCCCCCACCCCCCACCCTTCTTCACAGTGGCTAACAATAGGACCAAATGGCTCCTGGCTGCTTGCATCCACAACAACAGACCACCAACATCCACCATCCATCACAGTCAGGACGCTCCCGGTGTCCTGGACGATTTGGCCGACATGACTCACGACTCCCAGCTCCACATTTGGCCACTGTATGTTCTGGATTCAGTCGCATGCTGCTGTCACTGCTTTGTTTCGCTGGGTATTGTCTGTTTCTCTGTGAGACGCTCCTGCTAGTTCAGTCGGCTTTGTCATCTTTTAAATATACGTATTCCACTTTTAAATCACTTTTACTGTAATAGGCAGGTTGCAAGTGCACTGGGGAGTAAACAGGGATTTAACAATGACTTCTAGTGAATTCATATTTATATAATAATGATTAAACACCCAATTTATGTTTTATTTTATACTGAAGAAATAGTTTTTATTTTTCACCAATTAAAAAGGTTTCTAAAGTGAGATTACTTTGTTCTAAATGTCTCAGTTTATGTCTTAATACTTAATTACTTCCCAGATTGTGGTTCATGTTTCTGCAGTTTTTAATAAATATCATTAAAATAGGATAAAATACTACATTTGTTTGGGAACTATTTTCAGCTGCGGATGAATCTGTATTCTGCAGGATGGTGTGTGTGCAAGGTGGCTGAAAATGAAGTGCAATGTCTACGATCATTGGATGAAACCTCAACCTCATTTCTTTGTGCATATTTGACTGTACTGGTTTAATGGTGAGTCATCAGAGTGGAAGTGGAAAAGCTCACTCACAGATAATTAACTCTCTTTTCCCTCCCACCACTCAAAGATTATGAAATCTCCTGTATCGAGACACAGATTATAAGAAGAGGATCTATCGAGAGTTGAAACTGGAAACACGAATCCTCTTCCTCCCTCATCTCCTTCCCAGTGCACCGGCCCGGGCCCGAGCCAATCTGCAGGACAGCTGGACCCGGGGGAGCCGGCCGCCACCAGCTGACTGACCAAGCGGCTTGCTCAAAGGCACAATTAGAGGGTCTTTGTTTCACCCGGAGTGGCCCTTTGTGCCGTGATGTCGCCCGGCGCTGGAGGGGAACGTCATCAGTCAGTGGCTGAATGGGATCACACACACACACACACACACACAGACACACACACAGGTTGGAGGTCTGTGATCCTATCAGTGAGGGATCTGACGGCTTCAACAGTTAGCTCTCCCTGCTCCTTGAGTTGGAGAGGAGGCTCATGTCATGAGGATGACGGTGCGTCGATCCATTCCCTGCTGTCACTTTCCTACCGAGAAGAACCAGAACCAGAACCAGAACCAGAACCTCAACACTAACAGGATAATTAAGCCCCTCAACACAACTTAAATCATTCTTTTCAACCTGCATTTGTGGCGTTAAGCGACATATCGGGTTATTTGCAGACGGTCCCTTTGGATTCCTGGATTCCACAAACTTCCTCTCTTTAAAATACCACCGCAATCAACACTCGTCTAATTTTTCCAATTCTTGGAGAAAATATGACGTGACCTTCCCCGACGCTGTTAACAAGCCCGACCTGCGTCGAGCTCCACGCCGCGGTAACTGTGTCCCGGCGTCAGAAACACACGTCTGAGCAAGACATCAGACACGGAGCGGGGACGGGGACGGGGACAGACATGACAGGATCTTTGTTTCAGAGGCACCAGGTTTGTAATTGAAGAACGAAAGCTGGTGTTGAAACAGTGTCACCGGCTGATGGGTTTGTTTACCCAGCGTTTCATTCCACTGAAGATATCATTTCACTGGAAAAGTTATTCATTCGCTTTTGCCGGTGACAGACATATGTATTATATACGTTTCCTGATTTAAGTTATCTTTGAGCCCGGAAAGAGTATTTCCGTTTGTAATTGGTGTGAAAAGAAAGATTCTATAGAGCTTGTGAGGGCAACACAAGTTCTAAAGTTTTAAAAAAGAGATAAGAAAGAGACCTGAGAGGTTCATGGTCAAATATATTCCACACTGGTCCATCATGTCAGAACCAGAATCAGGATATGAACGTCTAATACGTCAAAAAATCTACGTATTAGTTTGGTTCATGTCCCATCTGTTAACACGGAGGAGGCCGGGGTAATGACTTGTGCTGCAGCCGACCACCAGGTGGCGATGGAGAAGGTTCTTTCCATACAGTCTATGATTTGAAACAGGTGCTGGTTGGTTTGATAAGCACATTTCTGTGAACCTTTAACAAATGTTGTAATAATCTTATAATCTTATTAGAAAGATACTGAAGAAGAAGTTCAGCCCCCCCCCCCCCCCCCATCGACCCCTTCTCTCCCTTTAAACCTCAGTTTCATGCACAGAGCCAGTCCTGGATTATGACATGGTTGACTTCATTTGATTCCCCCCACCAGGGGCTCTCAAAGTGCTCCATTAGAGTGATGGCGGGCGGGGCGTCACGCCAGTGCCACCAGCCTGTCCCAGTTACCCACAGACTCACCTGCTGGGTGTAATCTGTCCCGTTAAGATTAAGCCAAGTTGAAAAACGAACACGTACTTTGAGGTCCTCGCGCCTCCTCCAACACGACACTCTGCTGAAAGTTGTTTGGAAGCAGCTTCACACTCTGAAAATACAAATGCACAACATCCTCGTGGTGTATGTTCCGCGGGTCTATCCCCCTTCACCAGAGTGTATCTCTATCGATTCCCATCCGCCCGCTCCACACTGAGGATTTCCTCGTACGAGCAGCTAGCGTTAGCATTCGGGAATCAGATCAGAGACGGGAGAGACACCACAGGCCCCTAAACACAGGTCTCTAATCTCATAATTTGCTGGTGTCTGTATTATGGCTGCACACAAGACAGGCCACTCTCGATGAAGACACACAAAACTGACAAAGTGCCATAAACCAAACCCGGGGATTACAGTCTATCCCGAAAAGAAAAGGGTCATCAAAGCGGATCAAGGCGTGGATTCAACAAACCCCGAGCCGAGAATAGAAGGAGGCAGTCGATCAGCGGGAATCCTTTCATTCTCCTCCTCACCTCCTATCGTACTGGGGTTTGTTGTTTTTCTCAAGATGGAGGCGCGGACTTCCAAGAAGGCGGAAGAGAGGGAGGAGTGCGTGTGGAGGCTTTGGACGGAGGTGGTGGGGGTGGGGAGGGGGGGGTTGATTAGAGGAAGAGGGCGAGCAGGACAGTGACATTCACGCGTTACGACATGGCGACACTGACAAGGTGTGTTCCCCGCCGCTCGGCCAAGCTGTTATCACAGTCGGCGCCCGTTTCCAGGTCGCAACCCTCAGCGGCACCGGCATTATTGGGTCGCGGCTTGGTGCCACAACCCAACCCTGGCGTGGGCCGGCGATTGCCATTGTCCGACAGTGAAGCGTGGCTTTGAGATACCGAACACACATTCGCACACACACACACACACACACACACACACACACACACACACACAAATGCACTGGCAGCCTCCCTAGCAACCATCTGTCCTGCTCCGCCATGCTCGGGCTCGGGCACAGCTAGCGGTGGGCATGCCTCGACACGTCTGAGTTAATGGGACAAAACGGAGACGCACACGAGGACAAAGGAGACACAAATGAAAGAGTGCAGCCAAGAGACAGACGCAGCCGAGAGAGAGAAACCAGCTTCAGGAGGGTTCTGGCTCCGAAGTCAGAAAGTAAAAGCAACTCTGCCTTTTTTTGTTCTGTTAAAACACAACAAGTCCTGGAGGGTAATTATAGACGATGATGTTGTGTACACTCGGCTGATTTATGTGCGTCTATTACAGTCTAAAGATAAATGTGGTCGTGGGAGGGAAGGATTTATGGATCACAGAGAGACGTGAGACAGTTTGCTCCTCATCATCGTGCAGATTTGAGCTAACATGTCGGACGTATTCCTGATCAGAGACTTCCCATCAAATACACAACTCTCACAAAATGAGAAAAAAAAAACAGCTACGGACAAATTTCTTCTCTGAACCTCCTTTCACCAAGTTTCATGGAAAACGTTTTTGCGTAATCCTGCTTACTAACAAACAACCAAAGCCAATGGAAATATTTATAAGTAATGTTATAATATACTTATTAACAGAGGTACAAATTTACTCATTTTGCCTATTTACTTTTGTAAATGGTTTTTCCTTACGAAGTATAAAGTGATAACGTGTTGAGTGTTCATTATATGAGGGACAAGGTCGCTGTAGTTTTCAACAATTTGCTTTTAACACTTTAAGACCTTAACGGATCAAAGAACTCTGTCATGTAAGAAGGATACAAAGAAAAATGGCCATCCAAAAATGATTTAAACATTCCAATAATTGAAGATTGATTGAAATAGAGAATAATTCCTCAGACTTCACGTTATCCTTCAAACTACAGACACAGGAGGAATCGATATTCTCTCACACAGGCAAGCCGAGGATGCTGCGATCAATTCTCGTGTGCTAACATTTGTAGCGTTGATAAAGATTTGCATGAGAATTATTAATGCAGGCTGGCAAATCACGTAAGTAGCTTAAAATTCAGTTTGACTTTTATAAAAAACACAGACGTTTTCTGCTTTTGTGTCCTCGTGTCCTCGAACCCGTCGTGGTCATCTCGTTCCGTTCGGTTACAGACGTCGACGCCCCCAGAGGTCACCGTGTGATCGCTGAGGAGTCGGACGAGTGACGGTTTGATTCCCGACGTTGGCGGGGGGGGCGAGGGGCTGGTCAGGGCGTGGCAGGGGGGCGGGGCCGACCCGGGTGCGACGCCGTATCACAAGCAGATACATCTTCCTCTGCCAAACGTGGCCTTATCAGCCGCCGCGCCCAAAAGGCCCCAGACGCAGAGAGACGGTGACCTCGCATCTTTCTCTCGCCCCCGAAAAGTCTCTTCTTAACACTGCGCCTTTGTCAGAGCGTACACACAAATCAATTCAACCACCCCCCCCCCCCCCCCCCTCTAGCAGCCGAAAACAAGGGGCTATCCAGAGAAACAGAGGGGAGCCTCCGACAAGTCATGATGGAGCCTCTTTTGATTGCAACTGAAGTTTGTTGCGCTGGTGGAAAAGGTCTCTTCAGGAAGGTTGAATTAGAAGTCAGGGTTTTCAGATATACTGTGATACGTCACAAACTGTGATTTAAAGACACTCTGGGCTCAACAATTCACTCATTCTCCTCTGTCCATACCACAGAAGGATGATGCGTTTACCCCCTTTTTTTTTGTTTTTACACCGCACGACCTCCAGGGAAACGAGCTGAAGCAGGTCAGAAGGAGGAGAGCGAGAGCGCCCCCCCCCCCCTCTGGAGTTGCTGCAGCTCTCCGTCTTTTTATTCACTTCCTCCGAGACCCCCGGGCTCTGGCGACTGGGTCGGTTCAACAGGGGGGAAGGAGTGATGGACTCTGGGATGTGATGAATGTAGCAGATGAAAATGAAGGGAGATTTTCTGTGCCTATACTCTCTGCTAACTGCCCCCCCCCCCCTTCTCCTTCTCTCTCTCTGTCTCTCTCTCTCTCTTTCTTTCACCATCTTGCATTTTCAAAGAGCGGAGAGGCCATAGCGAAAGTGAATGAACCATGACCACAGGCAGATGCTCCCCACATCTCTCGCCCTCTCTCTCTCTCTCTCTCTCCTCGCGCTCGTCCCACTTTACACCCTCCATTTCCCACAACTAACTCAACACTGGTGTTCCAACGAGGCCCATGCTGCATTGACATCGTTCAAGGTGTGGGGGGGGTAGACGTGGGGGGGCTGTAGACGAATACGATGTAACGTGGACTTGAACTCAAGACTCACCAGGTAAAAGTTTCTCTGTTTTCCAGTATTGAATTGTGTGACATCTAGATTAAACACTTCATATTTCTTCATATAGCAACTTTTTTTAAAGTTTTATTGTGTTTTATTTGTTGCTGTTTATTCCCACAAAGAGTTTAGGTTTTTGTTTCTGAGCCATTTTGACTTATTGCCATTTGTTAATTTCTCCTGACTCCCTCTGGGCACTTGAAGGCCTAATGGGCACAGATGGGACGTTTTCAGTCCTTTGATTTGGATTCAAAATTATTGTTTCACACTCTGAATACCACACGTTGACCGTATTGTGCAAAAAGTCATTAAAAACACACTTAATCAAACATCTGTGAGTTTTTAAATACACAATATCATAAAATGTTGTTTTAAAAATGAAATCCTGAACTGACCGACCTTGATTTAATCATTTTCTAAATACTTTGGACTTTTACTCTTAAATCAGAGTGTGTGGTAAATCATAAAAATACTTTAAATGAGAATTAAACGTATCGGTCCTGATCCAACAACATATTTTTAAATATTAATGCTCTAGAGCAGAATGAATATTTACACAATCTTTTAGGAGTTTAGTAAATTCCTTTTTCTTTGAGTTAATAATATGTTTTCAGCCTTTAAAATTATGGTTTGTATGTTATGGTATTTGCACATTTAAATTGAAAGTCTATTTAATGGTAATATTGCCAAACAAGGGGTCATGAAATACGTCTGACTTTCATTCTGCTGTAGAAAAACATTTTATGATTTACTTTTAGGGCTTTTTAATCTGCTTTGGAAATAAAACATGATAAACAACTGCTTTATTTTATGCTACATCATTTATTATATATTGTTCAAATAGAAAATCCATGTGAGATTCCTGGAGAGAAGGTTCCATTCACTGTGCTTGTGTTTCGACCATGACCACATTCCTGACAGCAGGAATCAGGCCAGTGACTGGCCAGCGATGAGGCAGTGAAGCGACCCAACATTCACTCTGCTCCCAGTCTGTGGGCTGGTTTCCACTGCACAAACCACAACACCACCTCGTAAACCTGCTTTACTGGAAACAAGGTGTCGCTTGGAGATGTTCACACCGAGAATAATTATTAAATTGTTTTGTTTCTAAACAAAAGACAAAATATTCAGGTTGAACTTCTGCAAAATACAAAAAAATGTCCCTGATTTGATCTGGTCTGTATTTCTCCTTTATTGTTATCTGGTTTTATTCTGAAATACAGTATGGAAATTCAAAAAATGCATTGTATTTTGTTTATTTATGTAAAGTAATGTCCACATTTACACACATTTAAATAGCAGTTTAAAATCTGCTTAAAAATTAGCTGATTAATCAATAAGTCTGTTAATTATATCCATAAAAGCAAACGACGATTGTTCTATGTACTATTTAACGTATAGTCATAGTGTATATTTAAACAATATGGATATAAAGTCGCACTAATTTTAGATGAGATGATGATAAACATCGTTTACAGTGAAATAAATCAGAAAACAACAACAACTTCCCATTGAAGAAGCTACAACCTAAAAACGTTCACTTTTTTTTTATAAATGAAGAATCAATTAGCAAAAAGTGAGATTAATTATCTGTTAATCAACCGAACTCGTGGCAGCTCTAATTTCATTTATGTATTTTGTTTTAATATTAATAAAGTGAATATCCTGTTTTTGGCTGCATCTATGCAGTTACACAAAATCCCATAAGTACAACCCTAAATTTAACAGGAACCCTAGAACATAACATTTTTCTCTGCACTTCCACATAAACAATCGCCCGTTTAGAAAGTTTGAAAGCGCACTAATACACTCCATAATTCACTGCAACACACACACACACACACACCCAGACAGAACACACACACACACACACACACACTGTGGTGAGGAGGACATGATATGGTACAATCCCCTCCTTAGGAAGAAAAAAAATGTCCACCACCAAATAAGTCTGTAAATTGAAACTACTCTATTGCAGCGCGGATCAGCCTTGATGTGCGTGGCACGTGATTGCTCCGGACAACTTCTCTGTTTGCAGATGGAGAGCAGGCTCCTCTCTCTCCCTCTATCCTCTCTCTTTCTCTCTCAGAAAAGGATACTGATAAAAAAAAAAGGTATGGCAGATGGGGGGGGGGGGGGGGGGCTGGACGAGAGGTGATACGGTGATACAGAGAAATTTCATTTCCTGCCTTGTACGGAGAAAATAGTATCAGCTGGGAAAACCTGGCCGAGAGATGAGAGATGGGAGATCCCCCCTCTCCCCCACCCCCCCCCCGAACATTGATAACCATTTGTTCATTTCCTGACAACAACAGGAAGAAAAAGAAATGCGCAGGGCCTGCTCTGAAATGGAAAAGGTTGAGTCTTCCCTCTCTCTTCTCGTTTTGTTCTGCGGAGGACAGGAGTCTATTCCACCGCCGACATGCAGCGACGGGCCTAATCACAGAATCAGTTATTATTGGGGGGGGGGGGGCATTTGGTGCATGGAGAAGGGAGAAGGGGTCCGCGGTCAAATTCTCCCACTTTTGTGTCGCTTAGCTTCTCCCCACCGGGTCGGATTTGCATTTAATGGAAGGCCTTTATAGACTTCTCGGTGGCGTCCGCGGCACCACAAGTGGAATCATTAAGTGAACTAAGCCGGATTAGAGACGATGCTGAGGTCAGATACCAGTGCGCCATAACACAAACCCCAGCTTTCTGCTGCTGGGATTAGACGGAGGCCGGTAGATGATGCCGAAGGGGGGGGGGCAACTGGAGAGCGAGGAACAACAACAACAACGAAGAGAGGGAGTGGGAGAGAGACATATACGGGGAGAGAGGGGAGAGACAGGCCGCCGCAGCAAGGTGATGAATTGCCTGTGAAGTGGCTCCTCTTCAGACTCGAGGGCCCCTCGGCTCGGCTCCGGCTCCGGCTTCACACCCAGTGATAGAAAGAGAAAACCTGGAAGTCACAGTGTTTGCAAACAGGAGCTGCAGAGGGATGATAGGGACGTTCACACCTCCAGGCACCTGGACTGTCGGGCCAGAAAACACGACCTGAGTCTTCACCTGATTCGCTGCAGACGCTTCACTCACAAGAAAATGAATAACTAATTCCTCTCTTCATCTAAGAAGTAACATATCAGATGATGCAGGATGTGCTGCAGTGTTTTCAACAGTATTCAATCATGCAATTTATAATTAGTGCTTTTCTCCAAGGTCGGAATATTCCATCCAATTCGGACCTGTTTCTTTAAACATGGTTTTTATTTTGAATTTAAACTTTTATCATTGTTTTACCTAAAGTGAACTTGAACTTGAAAACACAAATTAACATTTTAGTTTTACTAAATTATAGTCAAATAAAAAAGTGGAGAAACATTTTACAGTGGATGCATTGAGCTGAAATAACCCCTCCACCCATGATCTATCTTTAATCCTTCAAGGGTCACAGGTGGGATGGAGCCAATCCCCCAAGAGGTGGGTTCATCCTGGACGGTCAACGACAGTAAGATAAACCTCAGGTCAATTTAGTGACACAATAACTGATCCCAGGTCTGCTTGAATCTGGACTGTGGGAGGGAGCTGGAGTCAACCAAATCAGAAAGACCCCGACAGAACCAGGAACTGACTTATAGACAAAATGCCAAATATACATCTCCAGCCCTGATAGCCTGTGTAAGTCACTGAGGTGATAGAAACAAGAGTAAATGACAGAATAACAGAATCCGCTGTTGGTTCAATGCTCACTTCCTGTCTGAGACCACTCACTCTGCTGGGCTTTTTGAAAAGTACACACACAAACCAAATGGTGGCAGGGTTCTGACCTTAAAACCCTTTGAATCCGAGCCCTGACATTGATCCTGCCCTTCACTTGATGAGGGACAGTTGGTTCCAAAGGTTACAGTGACAGGGCATTTTTTTAGTTTTTTTAAAAAGGAGGTCATGGAGGAGATGGCTCCTCACTGGACTGTGAAGAGGAAGCAAGTGTGACCTGATTGTTATTACATGTTGTGTACGGGCCTGAAGTGTGCAGCTTATTCCCTTTTCACTGTTCATTAGACCCCCCCCCATAGGAAACACAACATCCACAAACTTTTACTTTAGCGTGACGGGAAGTCTTTCAACTGTTCTGCCGTCTTGTTTTCCAATTAACCTTCCGGGTCCAACCTTTGCATGGGGGGGGGGGGGGGGGGGGGGGGGGGACACACGATCAATGCCCACAGTGATAAACATCTGCCGAGCACTCTACAGCCCAGCTGAACAAGTGGCTTCCTAAATGCTGTGCAAATATGAACTAATGGGTTTTTGCTTTGCCGCGAACGGGGGGGGGAGATGGTGAACCGCTGGAAATAGAAAAGTAGAAGAAGGATCTGAATTGGCAGTGGCACGACTGGACTGTACCACTTTGAAGACTCCTTCAAATGGCTCCTTCCATCCCCTTGTAAAGAAGAGGGCGGATCTATAATGAGTATTGGAAATGTTTTACCCCCTAAACATCTAGATCTACATCCGTTTGTTCTATGAATTCCTTTGAGTAGTAAAACAGAAATTAAACATTTCAATTAAATTTTAATTAACTTTCATTTGAATTGAATTGTTTAGTTGATAAAGTATTCTATTCAGTGGAGCAGAGGCTGAAGTTGGACGGGTCCCTTGAGGTCAGCTGGGGTCAAACACACGTGACTGCAAACATGACACAGGGATCTAACTGTGTGCTGAGTCTAAAGAATAAAATGTTATGTTACACACAATAATTAGATGTCAGGTGTGAGTGTGAAGAAGTGTGTGTGTGTGTGTGTGGTGTGTGTGTGTGTGTGTGTGTTTTGTTCCTGAGCCTAACGCAGCGTGCCGTGCACAGATGAGCGCCCGTCACTCAGCACTCATCAGGCCGTGGACGTCACAACCCGACAGGGCGCGGGAAGAAGAGATTATTCCCTGTGTGTGTGTTTGTCTGTGTGTATTTTTCTTCTTCTTCTTTTTTTTTTAAAGCAGAGATTATGCATTGTGATATCAAACTAGGTGAACGTAGCGGACTGTGTTTGCATCTCGCAGGTCTGAGCTCTAATCCTTCCCCACAGGCGCTGAATCCTCACCGGCTGATTTGGCACTTTTTCAGAGTATTAGGCCGCCAGGCGAGGAGGCTTTGTTCACCACAGACGAGGTGTTATGTTTAATAAAATCCACACTAGCCTCACCTTGTCTTTTACTAACTTGGTTTTTTCTTCAGTGACATTGAACCCTCAACTTATCCACGTGTCTGGATCTGGTCCCTAAAGTGATGTTTATCCATTCATCAGATTTATGTTTCAAGTTATAACTGTTTTCTATGATTTAACCCTCGTTCCATGATATCTGCCTTTTGTTTCCTCTGTGCTCGTCTTACTGGTTTACCTCCATCGATTGGTTGAAGTGGGAGGGAGCTGGTTGGGAAAGTGTATTTTTGTGAACCAATCAGAATTTAGTAAGTCATATACAGGCTATTCTAGAAGTAGTTAAGAAGCTGTTAAACCGTTGTTTTCAGGTTGTATGAGATTTAAATTGTTGAATAAAAGATCCTTTATTGACCTTGTTCACTTTTTGAGGAGCTTTTGTGTGATGAGTTTGCTCAGTTGTCTCCACGTTATCAGAGTATGTAACTTCTGTCATGTGATAAACAGGTGATGATGAAGATGGTAAGCCATAGGGAGGGGGTGAAGATGAAAGCTCGGGGGGGCACTTTCAATTTCAAATAAAAGTTTTATCATTTCACTCCCAACAACTTCATGCTGCTTTTAAAGTTTGCATATTATAGTCAGCCGTCCTCAACACCTTCCTAATAACTCACTGGCTTTGTTATTCACATTCATAATGCTGCGTATCTCTTACCAGTAATAAACAAAAAACTAAAAAAAGCACAAAAAGTACTTTGTGAGGAAATTAGCTAAAGGGATTAAATAATAGATTAAAATCAATTGAAAGACCTCACTTCACAGCTGCTTTGATTAATGGTCTCTGCAGCCGTGATAAATTAAAGTTGAAAACCTTCTGTACACATTATTAACCCCCCATTTTCTAACTCATTTAAAAAGCTGCGGGCTTATTTCCCATTA